>NC_085011.1:6694982-6774982 GCF_963854185.1 Sardina pilchardus | reverse complement strand
ACAGAGTCACTTAACATGCCTGTTATTCACCTAGTCCACACACATACACACACACACACACACACAGCCACTGTATACCTCACTTCTCCAATAAATCCTCGCCTGTGCTTTGTGTTTACCTGTGTGCTACTGAAACAAGACTGAGCCGGTTATTACTATGTAAATAAGACAGGTGATAAATAATTCCGCTTCAAACTATTTAACCTCATACAATTCAAATGTGTTTCTCATAGCACAGAACAAACATTTTCTCTGCAAGATATTTCTCGAAGGCGATCAGTGGTGCTGAGTTGTAATAGCCATGTCAGCGTGAAAAGAGGACAACAATATCGGTAGCGCTGTTCTCTGGTCGAGCTCTTGCCATGCGGTGGAGGAGAGGAGAGGAGAGGTCTAGTTGAAATGCACTACCATAGTGGGCTCCATCAAGACTGACAAGCAGCGAGACAATGGCCACCCCAGTGCAAACAAGTATGCAAATGGCCCTCGCTGCTTTTTTTTGGCGATACAATGAATTCCATTTCTATTCACCGTTGATAAATAACCATTCACTGTCCACATGCCACACTGGAGGGGCCCAAAGCATTTAGGAAATAAGCAACACCTGACCAATTACACAATCTGGCTGGAGTGATCGCGCTTTAATGAGCCTTGTTGCCATGGCGCTCTTTGTTGTCTGGTTGCCTGACTACATCTCTGTCCCTCTGTCTATCTCTCTCTCTCTCTCTCTCTCTCTCTCTCTCTCTCTTTCTCTCTCTCTCTCTGTCTCTCTCTCTGTCTCTCGCTCTCATTCCACAGACGTCTGGAACAGAACGGAATCAAGTCCGTCCCTCCCGGGGCCTTCTCTCCCTACAAGAAACTCCGCCGGATGTGAGTGCACCAACACCTCAGAAAAAAGCGTCTAAATTGACTGTTTTTCTTGTCTTTGATTGAGTTCATTTGCATGGCAACCATCCACAGGGCTGCTCATTCTCACGATCAAACCATCTGCTCCTCGAAGACCTCAAACACAAGTGCCATTCCCCTGGTGTTTACATGAGAACATTTAGTCTGCTCTTCATGTCTGTTTCCCCATAAGGAGGGCGAGCGGGCTCTCGCTACCGCGCAGGTCGCTTAGCACTTTATAAATTGTGGGCGAGACGATTACAGGGTATGGCCGAGTCTGAGGACGAGCGCTCAGCCGGAGTGACAGCCCCCCCCCTACCACACACACACACACACACACACACACACACACACACACACACACACACACACGCACACACACACACCACTCTGCTTGTCTTGGTCTCCTCCACAGCCGATCAGTGTCCAAGGATCCCTCAGCTGCAGTGCTCCATGACAGCCACAAACCACCTCATACATTAGCTGAGCTGAGGCTCTCAAGCAGCCCCCAGTCATTAGAGAAATTATCTAAGAGTTATTGGAGGGTTGTGTGGGGGTGGGGGTGGGGGACAAAGTCATCCCCTTTGGTGATGTGGTGGCTTGGTACACAAACAAGCACTGCAGCTTAACCTGTATACAAAAATAACCCTTTCCACTACACTCTAGCCCCCCCCCCCCCCCACCCCCAACTTAAACACACACACACACACACACACACACACACACACACACTTCCCACTGCTTGTTCAGCTGCCTGTATTCAGTCACAGAGCCAATGGAGCCTGCCAGCCCCATCCACACACACTACCCCCCCCCCCCCCCCCCCCCCACCACCCCCCACCCCTCCACCCCAAAATCCGCATTGGCTGTCCTCCCTCACACACACTGGGCCCTGACGGGGTAAAACACAGGGGCCCATCCCGACGGCATCCCGCTCAAATTCCTGCAGATATAAATAGGTGACGGATGACCCATTTACCGGCGGCCCTGTGTACACAGGGAGGCGCGCGGCGTCTCGGCTGTCTTGACATTGCAAGGGACGCGCGCTCCTGTTCTTGGTCAGCGCGGACGTCAAACTTGTCTTTGCCAGCTCCGCTCTGGGGGGGGGAACCTCTGGTTGAACCGGACCACTGACAGCAGGGTGTGTGTGAGATGGTCTGACATCCCTGTGTGCAGTGGTTTTGAAACGTACACATATAGTACTCTCTCTTTCTCTCTCTCTCTCACACACACACACACACACACACACACACACACACACTCACACACACTCATACTATATACACACATACACTTAGGTACCCATACACCAGCACTCGCACACATACACAGAAACACAGAAACACAGAAACACAGAAACACAGACACTTATTATCCTCCCAGTAGACTTTTTTTTACACAAAAACCTCAGAGCCTTTTCCCCAAAATAAGAGAACTGACAGAGAGGGCATTTATTTTTACAATAGGGGCCCCTTATTAGACCGAGCTCGGGCCTCACAGCGGGATGGCCAGTCTGTGTGTCTGTGCAGGACTTGGGGCCATCTGTATTGTTGCGCACAATTTCTATTAAAAGCCCGTGGGCCCACTCCCCCCCCCAACACACACACACACACACACACACACACACACACACACACACACACACACTCCTAGCGCGAGCCTGTTGAGAGGGATGCCCACAGCGGCGTGTAGCCAGGCCACAGGCCTGAGGTTCCTATTAGAGGGCCCGGGGCTTCTTCTGCGCAGACCAGAACCGCACGCTCCATTAGTACCCCCCCCCCCCCCCCCAGCGGGCCGCGCCGTAGCGGGTTTGGAACGCCACCCTGAACCCTGCGGCCTCTGGCATACTTGGGGCTCCAGTCGCCGCGCAACGTCAGGGCCCCCGCGGAAACTCTTTCCATGTGTCCACGCGCGCCGCTCCGAGTGTGGGCGGCCGCCAGCCATGAAGTGGGCCGGGGCTGGGGGGGGGCGTGGGGGTAGGGGGCGGGGACGGGGGATAGTTGTGCCAGCAGGCCCACAGAGCCAACCTCAACTACGCACACACACACACACACACAGAGACACACACACACCTCATCCCCTCAGGAGGATTGGATGTCAGCCTGAGTATGTGATGAGAGCATCCTGATCCATCCTGTCTGTGTGTGTGTGCGTGTGTGTCTGTGTGTGTGTGTGTGTGTGTGTGTGTGTGTGTGTATGTATGTGTATGGGTGTGTGTACGTATGTGCCCATGCATGTGGGATGATTCCTCTCCTGGCACTCAGAACAAGGGCTCTGTTCTGCTGTCTGCAAGCCGTGAGGTCAGGCAGGGGTCAAGCCCCCCCACTGTGAGTGAGTGAGTGAGTGAGTGAGTGATCCTGTGTCCTCTTTGTTTCACAGAGACCTGAGCAACAACCAGATCTCCGAGATCGCCCCTGACGCCTTCCAGGGCCTGCGCTCCCTCAACTCACTGTGAGTTTGGATTGCTTGTCAAAAGAATATGCGTGGAGTGTGTGTCTGGGTCTCGGTCTGTGTCTCTGTGTTTGTGTGTGTGTGACTGTGTGTGTGTGTGTGTGTATTTGTGTGTATTTGTGTGTGTGTGACTGCATGTGTGTGTGTGTGTGTGTGTGTGTGTGTGTGTATGTGTGTATGACTATGTATATGGGTAAAAACAGAGACAGTATGTGTGTGTGTGTGTGTATATGTTTGTGCATATGTCTGTCTGCGGGTGCATGTATGTGCTTGTGTGCTCTCTCTGGCGTGTGATTAATTGAGTGTATATACGTGTGAGTGGTCATGTAAATAGCTGAACTTATCTGAATGGATCTCCTGGCGCCTGTTTTGGCCCGGCCAGGGCAGATCCGTCCGGGCGCTGCACCGATGCAGATCTGTCTCTGAAAATAAACACGTCGGGGCTAGCACAATAAACACGCCGCACAACCCTGCGTGCATCCCTTCAAACAAGCTCGGACGTTTTTTGACCTGAGCCAAGACGCCACGCCAGAATGTATCCATCAGCTCGATCAACCGGCGCACTGATGTGGTTTATAAAGTATTTGTCTCTCTTTCTCTCTCTCTCGTGTGTTTGTGTGTGCGGTGTGTGTGTGTGTGTGTGTGTGTGTGTGTGTGTGTGTGTGTGTGTGTGTGTGTGTGTGTGTGTGTGTGTGTGTGTGTGTGTGTGTGTGTGTGTGTGTGTGTGTGTGTGTGTGTGTGTGTGTGTGCGTGTGTGTGTGTGTGTGTATGTGTCTTTATGTGTGCTTCGCAGGGTCCTGTATGGGAATAAGATCACGGAACTTCCAAAGGGAGTGTTCGATGGCCTGTACGCCCTGCAGCTGCTGTGAGTTAGTGGGAGTAAGAAGTCCTTCAGAGAGGACAACACACTTACGCAATCGCCACGGCGACCAGCTCGCCCCTGCATGCTGAATCAATACAACTTAACGCAGTTCATTACGGCCTGTAATCGAAAAACGCTCGCCGTTTGTCCTTTATGACCCCCCCCCTCTCTCTCTCTCTCTCTCTCTCTCTCTCTCTCTCTCTGCTTGTCTTTCCGTGTGTACCCTCAGGCTCCTGAATGCCAATAAGATCCACTGCGTGCGGGCCAACACCTTCCAGGACCTGCAGAACCTCTCGCTGCTGTCGCTGTACGACAACAAGATCCAGACGCTGGCCAAGGGCACCTTCGCCTCGCTGCGTGCCATCCAGACCCTGTGAGAGCGCCCGCCGCCGCCGCCTCGGCTTTGAGGCACACACTCGTCAACAAGCACGACACACACACACACACACACACACACACACACACACACACACAAACACACGCACATACAGAGCATTGCAGGGCTTCAAAATACATATCCACAGAACGAATTTACACGCTCTCATCATGGCCACACACGCACATACACAACACAAACAAACTCAGAAGTGCTCGCATGCACATGAACTTTGAGGCATTATTATTTGTATGGGGTACACACACACAAAATACTCTCATACCAACAGGTCACAGGCACTCATACTCTCTCTTACACACACACACGCACCCCCCCCCCCCCCCACACACACACACACACACGCATCCACACACACATACACACATAGGCCTACATACATGCTAGCAAAAGGGGTCAGGCACACATACACACTCTCACATTCACAAACAAATGTACACACTGAACTGTCACCATAAAACATGTGACAACACACATTGTTTACACCTTTGTGTGCCCTAATAACATAGGAATGGAATGGAGATGTAAAGTGCAGCATAAATCTCTCAGGCTGGAAATGTCAGGCCTGCGGGCGGTCGAAGCAATCCATGCTCCACACACACACACACACACACACACACACACACACACACACACACACACACACACACACACACACACACACGCACACACACTCCCTATGCAACAGTAAACGTCAAGCCTGTAACACGAGAGACAATGCCACGGTGTTAGGAGCCCACACACTTTGATTTATTTTTAGGTTGCAACCTTTTCTTCTTCCCTCTCTCCTTTACTTTTCTCTGTCTCTCTCACGCTGTCTCTCTCTCTCTCACGCTCCCTCTTACATGATCTTTCTCTTTGTTTCTGTCTCTCTCTCTCTCTCCCTCCCTCTCTCCTCTCTCTCTCTCTTTCTTTGTCTCTCTCTTACCATTCCTACGCTGTGTGCGTTACAGTGTTTCTTTTCTTCATCAGGGGGTCAGAGTTCCTCTCTGCCAAGGGCACATGATGTGTCTCTGCTATGCCTCTCCTGGTGCTACTCTGACAGGCTAAACCCCACACAAACACACACACACCGCTATGGCAACCGTGACATTGATAGCGACGGTTTTTCACCACCGTCACACGCACGTGTGTGTGGTGCTGCCACCTCAGGCTCTGAGAGCTGGCCCCCTGCTTCGACCACACAGGCACTCAAATACAACAACTATTATTATTTTTGTTTGTTTGTTGTTTTTTTGGCAGTTATTAGGAAGAAGGAAGATAGTATGTGTACGTGGTGGGTGGCGGGGGGGTACAAAGATGAGCAGGGGGTGTTGAGTCCATCAGTTAAAGTGATATTTATATTTACCCAGAATTCAAGGTAATGGGTAAGAATAGACTTAGACCTCACTGGCCAGGCTGTGCCATGCTCTGGCATTAGCCTCGGACCTGGAATGACCGTAACCATGCGTCCCTGCATAGCTCCCATGCCACCGTTAGTGAGGGGCCATTTCACCACCGGCCACAGAGGGACACTGGGCAGAGACCGGGTAGCAACAGGGCAGACATAGTTTACTGGGCACATAGTTGGCACGTGTGGTAGAATTAGGCCGGTGTCCAGTATATGTGGGAAAAATTGGATTTGCATACAAGAACTTGTCTCTGGGGAAAAGAGGCCTTGTCAAATAAAAGGACACTGCTTCAACCAGAGGTTGCCGTAGGGAATTATTTCTGAACGGTGTCCCAGTTGGAACCAGCACACTGTTATTTGATGTGGCTGTTTGTGTGGTGTGTGTGTGTGTGTATGTGTGTGTGCGTGTGAGTGTGTTTATAAATCACAGTGACAGTACATCCGAAGCAAGTGACTTAAGAGGGGGCGGGACCTCTTTATTACTACCAATAAAATATGCCACCTTGTCCACCTTGTATTATTTTATTAACACATAAAGTTAGGTCCACCTAATACAGTTAAATGTAGTCTTGCAGAGGGATGTGCAGTACAGTATCTCCGATTGCATCTGGTGTACATGAGCTCATTTTCTAAGGTAGGGTTTCTGCTTTGTCCCTCACAGCCATCTTGCCCAGAACCCGTTCATCTGTGACTGTAATCTGAAGTGGCTGGCTGACTACCTGCGTGCCAACCCCATCGAGACCAGCGGTGCCCGCTGTGCCAGTCCTCGGCGCCTGGCCAACAAGCGCATTGGCCAGATCAAGAGCAAGAAGTTCCGTTGCTCCGGTGAGCCCAAGCAAGCCTGCGAACCTTCGGCCCTCTGTCTACAATCTTCTCTCTCTCTCTCTCTTTCTCTCTCTCTCTCCATCTCTTCCTCCCTCTCTCCCTCTCTCTTTTGCCTTTACCTCATGTTTGCCTCCATCTTGCTGTCACATAAACTGTCTGCACTCATTCCTGGCTACACATAAGCTTCCGTTAGCGTCATACCATTTCGTGCCTGACTGGCACCACAGCATTGGTGAGGGGGGTGGACGGGGTTGTGTCCCTCTACCCCTCCGTTTGTGCTCTGGAGATGCCAGCAGTGCCACTTGACTTATAGCCACTGTGCCACCCAGTCGAAGTTTCCCATTTGAATGATTTGATTTTCATTATTTGGATTGGCTTGTTCCTCTCTCCCAGTTTGTTCCCATTTGCTCTCTTTTATTAGCACATTAACACGTTGTGTCTGGCTTCACATGAAGCAAAGGAAACACCCAAAGGCTGACCTCATCCCCCTCATGCCCACGGATTGGGTTTCGCTCTCCTCTCTGCCCGCCCCGTGCTATCCCCTCGGCCCAGTTGGGGTTGACTCACTTTGTGTGTGTGTGTGTGCGTGCGTGTGTGTGTGTGAGCGCGCACACACACCCACGGCTTAGCAGCCTGGCACCCGCCGCTGTTTGCGGTTCTCACTCATCAGCGCTTGTTTTACAACCCCGGCGTTCACTCTGATCTCGTCCGAGTGCCGGCGTCCCCAGTGGACGCTGGCAGAGACTTGCTGGGTCTCCCCCAGGCTGGGGTGTTATGCAGAGAGAGCAGAGAGGCCAGCGAAACCCTGTCCTCCCCCCCCACCCCCCCTAACCCCCCCCCCCAACCCCCCATTCTCCCCCCAGCTGCACAGGTCTCACAGCACACCTCTCAGCATCGGTCAGGGATGGCAGCTCGACAGAGACCCCGACTCTTTTTACAATTGGAACATTTGACAAGAAAACAAACAAAGCCTAAACAAATCAAAGAGTAAAAAGTTGATTGGGTCTGATGGCTGCTGACTGTTGACTGCCCTAACTGATACCACTGCCTTTTCTCTCCTCCATCACAGCCAAAGAGCAGTACTTCATCCCAGGTGAGTGGCTTCCGTGTGCTTCCCATGAGCCTCTTCTTCTTCTCCTGTCTCCTTGACTTCCTGTTTGCCTCCTCTTCTCTAAGCCCCCCAACAGACACCCCCAGCTCTCTGTCCCATCTCCTGTCCTCTCTCTCTCTCTCTCTCTCTCTCTCTCTCTCTCTCTCTCTCTCTCTCTCTCTCTCTCTCTCTCTCTCTCTCTCTCCTCCTAAATCGCTTTATCACGGAACATTTGCAGTGTGCAGTGAGCCAGGCGAGGAGATCTCCATCTGTAGAGGGCTTTTTTGGCATTAAGGGAACAGATGAGGTAAACCCCCACAGCCCGGTTAATGGGGAGCAATTAACAATTGATGAGAGCGGCTCCTTCTTTTTTCTTTCTTTTCGCCTCCTCGCCACTTCATGTTAGTCCTGAATCCTCCTCCCTCCTCCTCCTCCCCCCCTCTCTCTCTATGTGTTTGTGTAACTGCTGTTCTCCAGATAAGGCCAGGGAGATAAGGCCAGGGAGGAAGTCAGGCTTTAATAAGGAAAAGGTTTGCAAAGGGCGAACGACCACCGCTCCCCACTTCTCGCTCTATCCCTCTCTCTCCTCCCCCCCCCCCCCCCACTCCCGCGGTAAAAGAAAAATAAAGCACACCAGAGGACTAAGATTCCTATCTAAGGATGTTTCCGGATCTCTTAACAAGAGCACTCCCAAGAAAATAGCTTGAGTCAAGTGAATGAAATAGAGAGCTGACATTGGCAAGAGGCTCTAATGGAAATTTAAGCACTGGAAAAGATGAAAGGGGATGCTTGATTTATGCGTATGCTGTCCTTTTCTAATAATAATGAAAGCTCGAGGCACGCTCGGCCAAGTCCTCGAGACAGTGTTTGATTTGGTGTAGTAGTGCCGGATCTTTTAGACTCAGACAAAACTCAGACAGACTTGTGGCGCAGAGACCTTTTGACTGTGAGACACAAAACTCTCGACATCGGAAGAGGTAAAAAAGTTATCGCACCGAAGAATCATCTCCTCTGACTTTTTTCTGCTGTCTCGCTCCCTCGCACGGACTTCCTCTCCCTCGCAGTGAGTCGTGAAACATAAACAGCCGGGGGGACAGCTGACATGTCCTGTGTCTGTGTGTGTGTGTGTGTGTGTGTGTGTGTGTGTGTGTGTGTGTGTTTGGTGTTTGTTTGTTTGTGTGTGTGTGGCTCTCTGTCTGAGTGTGTGTGTGTGTGTGTGTGGCTCTCTGTCTGCGTGTGTGTGTGTGTGTGTGTGGCTCTCTTTCTGTGTGTGTGTGTGTGTGTGTGTTTGTTTACCTCTATGTGTGTGTGTGTGTGTGTGTGTGTGTGTGTGTGTGTGTTTGTTTGTTTACCTCTGAGTCTGTGTGTGTGTGTGTGTGTGTGTGTGTGTGTGTCCTGTCTCAGAAACATGCGTCTTCTATCTGCTTTGCTCTGCCAACGGTGACT
The DNA here is from genome assembly GCF_963854185.1 of Sardina pilchardus. Classification (NCBI taxonomy): domain Eukaryota; kingdom Metazoa; phylum Chordata; class Actinopteri; order Clupeiformes; family Clupeidae; genus Sardina; species Sardina pilchardus. Next base: position 6,765,642 of record NC_085011.1, on the reverse strand, counting down.
CACCCTCCGCTGTGGGGAGAGCCGAATGCCCAGCGGAGACGGGCACGGGGCGTGAGCGCTGAATCCAGTCAAAGAAACTAAACAGTCTCCGGCCATCCTAGAAAATCAAAGCCTTCCCGAGAACTTTATTGTTTCCTCTTGCGCATTTTTCTTCCCCTCTCTCTCTCTTTCTCTCTCTCTCTCTCTCTCTCTCTCTCTCTCTCTCTCTCTCTCTCTCTCTCTCTCTCTCTCTCGTTCTCTCTCTCTCTCTCTCTTGTTCTCTTCCTCCCTTTTTAACACCAGGAAATGCCATTTCCGAAAGTCACTCTCAGTCACAACAGTCAGTAATGAGGATCATTAGTGCGTTTGAACTTCCCCTCAGAACGGGAGTGGGTGTCTCGAAGTGACGTCTGCAGCGTGGAAGAGGGAAAACCGTGTCAAAGTCGATTTCCATTAACAGGCCGGCGCGCCCCGTCAGAGTCTGACCCAGCTCTCTCTCTCTCTCTCTCGCTCGCTCTCCGCCTGCTTCTGGTACACGTTAGGGAATACCGCTGAGTGACGGCCTTATCTGGTCTGCACATCGCATCAAATATCCAGACGCGTGTATCAGATCATACCTGGTGAGGTGGGCCCGTGTCCACGTTGAAGGTCGGCCATGGCACGTATGCTTGTAGCTTGTCAGGAAGGTGTACTCTCATGTGCATGTAGAGAAACACACCTACTGTAAAAACATGAAGTGCCAACACATGAAGTGCCAACACACTCTTAATACACATAGTGAAATGCACACACACACACACACACACACACACACACACATATACACATACACATACACACACTGACACTGCCCAACTCTAAAGTGGCTTCAAGTAGATACTGCGCGTTCAATTATTGAATGGCGATTATATAACGGCCTTCAAGCACTTTGGCACATAGCGTCTATTCTTAGTCCTGGAAAGTGGTGAGCAGAGAGAGCCGTAGTCTCTCAGCCATGTTCCTGTTCTTTGAGGACAGTGATCTCTCCTCTTCTCTTCTCCTCTCCTCTCCTCTCCTTCTCTCTTCTCTCCTCTCCTCTCTCTCTCCTCTCTTCTCCCTCTCTCTCCTTTCCTCATCTCTCCTCTCCTCTCTCCTTTCCTCTCCTCTCCTCTCCTCTCCTCTCCTCTCTTCTCCCTCTCTCTCCTCTCCTTCATCTCTCCTCTCCTCTCCTCTCCTCTCCACTGGGACAAGAAGCAGCTCTCCAGCTGTGAGCCGCATCTCCTGCGCGCCCCGTTCTCTCTCAGACCATAAACGGCACACGCCCCGCTCTGCTCCCACCAGCCAAAACCGCCAAATTGATCTGACAGACAGTTTCCCCTCATCTACCTGTGTGAGTGCACACCGCCCTTCCCTCTCCTCTCTCCTCGGAGAGATTTTCTCACCAGCCAGTGTCCCTCTGTGAAATATCACCCAGACAGACAGGCGTTTAATGAACACACACACACACACACACACACACACACTGCACAAACGCTCCTTCTCTGTCCTAGTGTTGGCAAGGAATGTGTGTGCTCACCTTTGGGTCACCACCAGCAAACAGTGAGCTCGCATCGAGCTGAGAAATGGCTATTTGAATAGACAGGCTGACACGCCATTATGAGTTGTGAGTAGGTTTTTTTTCGAGAGGTTTTGGAGAGGATTAAGGGGTTTGAGTCAATCCATCACCGCCTGCTCCAGCTCTCTCACAGCCACTCTGCAGCTCTCGCTGTTTTTCTTCCTTCTTTCTCCCTTCTTTTTTTTTTGCATCGAATGCAAGTTGCATTTATGGCTCCGTTTCTCGGAAGAAAAAAAAAAAAAAAAAAAATGAGTTATGGGTTTGGCAGCGCGTCCCGCCCAAAAAGCGCGAACTGTAGCGGTGCACGTATACATCCGTCAATCACCCCGTGTGAATGCAGAATGTGAGCGCGAGTGTGAGCCAGGGGCCTTCTCCTAACGCTCGGCCGTCTCTCACTCTCTCTCACTCACTCTCTCTCTCTCTCTCGATGCTTCCCCAGGCACCGAGGACAGCCGCCTGAACAACGAGTGCAACAACGAGCCGGTGTGTCCGCCCAAGTGCCGCTGCGAGTCCAACGTGGTGGACTGCTCCAACCTGCGGCTGACCAAAGTCCCCGAGCACATCCCCGCCTCCACCACCGAGCTGTAAGGCTACCCACAATGCACCTGTGATTTACATCTCCCCTCTCATCTCTCTTCTGTCCTCTCCTCGTCTGCTCTTTGCTGCCGATGACGGATTTATCCATATTTGCACTCGTGTTACCACATTGGCATTGTTTTACCTTCTGTTTAAGAGCTTGGGGAGTAGGTAATGGTGATTCCTTCTCAAACCGCAAAATGCGCCAAAAGAAAAACTCTAAATGCATCATTCAGACAGGTCTGTTTCTGGCTCGCTATTTCTTATTAGCCGAGCACGCATCAGTGATTTGTTTTTCTTCCCCCTTCCCTTGATTTTCCCCCTGTTGCTGTGAAGACTAACCTGCTGTGTCTCCTCCTCTGTCAGGACATCCTTTCTCTCTCTCTCCCCCTCTCTTTCTGTCTTTCTCTCTCTCTCTCTCTCTCTCTCTCTCTCTTTCTTTCTCTCCCTGCCTGACCTTGTTTATTTGCTCTCCCCTGCCACAGGCGCCTGAACAATAATGAGATCACCACACTGGAGGCCACCGGTGTGTTCAAGACCCTCGCGCAGCTCAAGAAAATGTAAGCCCGTTCGCCTCATACATCAAAAGCATTATGCCAGCGACGGGGAACCACACTGGATGGTGTGGTGTGTCTTTTCTTTTCTTTTCGGTGGGTTAGGTGTTGATGTGACTCTCCCCTTGTGCCACAGAAACCTCAGCAATAACAAGATCACGGAGATCGAGGACGGCGCTTTTGAAGGGGCCTCGTCCGTCATCGAGCTGCACCTGACCGCCAACCAGCTGGACTCGGTGCGCAGCGGCATGTTCAAAGGCCTGGAGGGCCTCCGTATGCTGTGAGTCAGAGCTCGTCTGTCGCTCGCGTTCATCATCCCCCCGGCCTGCACACTGACAGCAGCGGCTGTCTGCTCGTGTGTGTCTCTCACACACACACACACACACACACTCTCTCTCTACCTCTTTCACACTCTCTCTCTCTCTCTCTTTTTCAAACAGAATGCTCCGGAACAATCGCATCAGCTGCATCCACAACAACAGCTTCACAGGGCTCTACAATGTGCGTCTGTTGTCGCTCTATGACAACCAGTTGACCACCATCACCCCCGGAGCCTTTGACACCTTGCAGACCCTCTCCACTCTGTACGAACTTTACCTGAATTTCATGATGAACTTCAAAATACTCCCATTTTTCTTGTCTTGTAAAGATGAACTTGGATCATTTTTGTTATTTTGACGTGGAATTAACATGATTCATGAAGTGGTATGAGACCTAGAATACACTAATGTTATTGCTGATCAGTGTGATTTTTCAGCGTCTGTCTTAGAACTAGTTTATTTGAATATGACTGTCAGGATAGACTAAATCTGGTTTCGATCATTTCGCAGGTAGAAAACATGAGCATGTATTAAAAAGGATTCCATGATCTTCCCCAGGCCCTTGACAGCTCTCTGCTTTTTTCTCCGAACTCTTTTGTTCTGTCAGGAACCTGCTGGCCAACTCCTTCAACTGTGACTGCCGTTTGGCATGGCTGGGGGACTGGCTCCGCAGCCGCAAGATCGTCACAGGCAACCCACGCTGCCAGCGGCCAGCGTTCCTCAAGGAGATCCCTCTCCAGGACGTGGCACTCCCAGACTTCCGCTGCGAAGAGGGTGAGAGTTAACACACACACACACACACACTGTCACACACACACACACACACTGTCACACTCCACCAAAGTTCCCTTCTACTTTTGTTCAGCTCGACTGAGAAGTGGTGCCAAACTGTTCTATCAAACACCGTGGCAGGTCTGTGTTTGTCGTTTGTCGGCTCCGCTCGCTGTTGAAGTGCCTCCAGCGCGAGTGTCGAGTCGATAGCGGCGCACCGATGGTATTGATTAGCGGGCGGCACAGCGTGCTCGCCAGGAGCCAGGAGAACAAAAGCGCAGTGCAGCGCCGTTCCTGCCCAGCTATTTGTTTTTGTCCCCTGGAATCAATAAGCTGTCAGCTGTAGTCTGACGGCTCTCTCCATCTGTCTCCCTTTATCTCGCGCCTCGTCTTGACTTGTCTCTGTCTCTTCTCTCGCACTCTCTCTTTGTCTCTGTCTGCTCTACCCTTCGGCTTTTGTTTTTTTTTCGCCGTTCCACCTCTCTGCTGGTTTTCGTCGTGTTCTTTTGTCTTTCTCGTTGCTCCCTTCCACTTTGTCCTTCACTCCTCTACTTTTTGTTCTGTCTATTTTTTTTCTCTCATCCCTCACCATTTTTCTAATTTTCTCGTTGTCAATCCCCCCCTCCTCCTCTCCCCCCGCGCTCTCCTTCATCCTTGTGTCTTTTTCTCCTCCTCCTCTCCTGCGGCAGGCCAAGAGGATGTGCAGAGCTGCATACCGCGTCCCCAGTGCCCCAGCGAGTGTACCTGCCTGGAGACGGTGGTGCGCTGCAGCAACAAGCACCTGCGCGCCCTGCCCAAGGGCATCCCCCGCAACGTCACCGAGCTGTGAGTGCCCCCACAGGACCCCACACACACACACACACACACCCAGAGCAGTGGTGTAGTCTATGTGATATTACGCAGGACTACGCAGTATACCCACTTAAAAAGCATCACCATCTCAGTATACCCACTTAGAATAGGCAAGGATACATATTAACATTTGGGGTTGATCACAGTATACCCACTACAGCTAACTACTACATCACAGTACACTGCCGACTCAGACTACACTGCCGACACAGAGACATTCGCCACATGCACAGGTGGAAAACTCGGCCTTCAGAAAGGGAAAAGTCCGACCGTGTTTGGGTCTGCCTGTGCACTTCACACAGGTGGTTTCACCAATTACCTGATCTACCTGACCTGGCTGAAGAGTTGTGCTAATTACAATCAGCTGGTTTAGTAAAGAGTTGGAACAAATACGTCGTAGAACTTACTTTCCTTTCTCAACCAGCGTCTTCCCACATCTGACTACATGCTAATGCTAACTACTACCTTAGCCAAAGGTTTAATTTCAAAATATTGTATCTACAATATAAAGTGAAGGTCTCCTACTGTAATAGTAGCGCATTCATCTTCTTGTGAAACATGACCTGAGGGGATTTAAATGAAATTTTTCAATGAGGATATCAGCTCTCGTGTTGATATAACATGTCTTTGAGGGTTTAGCAGTTCCTTCTGGACTGCAGAAGCTGTTGGATTGTTTATTGGCAAATAAATAGACAAAAGCCCTAAACAAAGGACAAACAACAAGTGCTCTGGCGCTGGGATCCATCAGCACTAAGTGTTGCTTCCACACACTCCAGGAGGTGCCATCTCTGATGTCATCCCCGTTCCCAGGCCCCGAGCCAAGCAGGGGTGGGTGGGTGGGTGGGTGGGTGGGTGTTTGGGCTTAGGGGGATTGTGGGTTATTGTTGGAGGTGGTGGTCGGTTCGGTCTGGAGGGGATGGACACTACAGCGCCAGAGCAAAAGTACATTTTAATGAGTGGGTGCCTCTTTAACGAATGGTGGTGTTTGCCTGTGGTCTGGAACTTTCCCCCGGCCCACCGCCGCCCCCACATCACCTTGTTGTGGTTTCACATGCACTCAAATACATGGGGAGTGAGTCAGCTAAGCCGAGTCCCCTGGCTGAGAGGCAGAGAGGCCGGGCTCTCAGACAGATAGACAGGCATGCCATTCACACACACACACACAGCCCCCCCACAGCCTGCAGCTGCTCTCGCTCGCCTCTTACCTGCGGCCAGGTGTGTCCCGTCGCTTTCATCTGTGCATCCGGCATGGCTGGAGCTCCAATACCCGTCATTATCTCCCTCCGTAGACACGCTCACACAGAGACATGCTCACACACACACACACACAACACACTCAGTGACATGCACACACACGGCTTAAGTGACACATGGTGACATGACAGACACATATATATGCACACACTCTCTCACACAGAAGCACACAGACACACACACACACACATTCACGCACACACACTCGGGGACATGCACGCGCATGGCTAAAGTGACACACACACACAAACACACACACACACACACACACACAAGGCCTCAGGCGAGCTCCCGGAATTATAACTGCCCAGAGGTTTGGGAGGAGTTGGTAGAGGTGACAGGGTCAACCTTTACTAAATGGAAGCCCTGCTGTTAGTCACATGCACACACAGCACACACAAGGGGCTGTGTGTGTGTGTGTGTGTGTGTGTGTGTGTGTGTGTGTGTTTGTGGGCAGGGGGGTGTGTCGACCTCACAGTGGGACAGAGGAGCCAGACTCGTCCTAATCAGACAGCCGAGTGACACATTCCTCACACACACACACACACACACACACACACACACACACAAATACACCCATAGACACACATACACTTCCTGCCTCCTCCCCCCTAAGCGTGAGTAAGTGACACTACAGCTATTTCACCGGCGGTTGTCAAGGGTATGCATTGGGATGACCTCTGGGCCTTCTCCAGGAGTCACGGATCCCTGCCTCCCCTCCAGAGGGCCACAGCTAGGCATGTCCCAACCCCACCGGCCCCCCCTCACCACACCCTCACACCCCCACCGCCTCCACACCCCCACCAGGAGGCGGGGAGGGAGGAGCCCCCACAGGCCGTGCCTTTGTGGGAGAGGTGGTGGGGGTCGCATGGGTCACCACGGCAATGAGAATGTTAATAAACCCCCCCCCCCCACCACCACCATCAACCACACCCCACACACACACACACACACACACACACACACAGACATAAAAAAAGATAAGGGAGGACATCTAGTCTTTGACTTGTAGCTATCTGACTGTAAGGGAGATAGGACGAAAGATTTGTGTCGGGGCGATGGCTGAAGTTGAGTCTGAGAATGAGAGAGCTGATGATGAATGTGTCTGATTCTCAACAGGTATTTGGATGGAAACCAGTTCAGTGTGGTGCCCAAGGAGCTCTCCACCTTCAAATACCTGCAGCTGGTGTAAGGCTTCGGACAAAAGTGCCATCTGGTCTTTCTCACAGAAAGAATTCATTAGCACCACATTGATTTAAAAAAGAAAAGTACTGTGATGTAGCGTATTGTTGAATGTCTTTTCTTTTCTCTTTTCTTTGTTTTAGGGACTTGAGCAACAACAAGATCAACTCTCTGACCAACTCCTCCTTTGCCAATATGAGCCAACTCACAACCCTGTACGTGCCGAATAGTCAGCTTCTCTCTCTCTCTCTCTCTCTCTCTCTCTCCATGTCTCTCTTGTCTCTCCCTTGGTCTGACCAACATTTTTCCTTTATCTCTCCCCCAGAATCCTGAGCTACAACGCCCTGCGCTGCATCCCCAACTTGGCGTTCAGTGGACTGCGCTCACTCCGTCTACTGTAAGAGTCTCTCTCACATTCTCTCTCTCTCTCTCTCTTTCTCTCGCTCTTTCTCTCCTCTCTCTCTCACTCTCTCCTCTCTCATCTCCTTTTCTCCCTCTGTCTTATCTCTTACTCCCACCCAAACCTCCAGCCAGTGTGAGACCCAGCAGACACCCACACAAACACATGCATACAGACAGGCACACACACACACACAGACACAGACATACACACACACACACACGCACATTCACACACAAACACATACATGGAGACACACACACACACACACACACACACACACACACACACACACATACACACACACACAGACACAGACACACACACACACACACAGACACAGACACAGACACAGACACATACATGCACACACACACACACACACACTCAATGTGTCACTCTCTCTCACACACACACATACACTCTCTCACACACACACAAACTCTCTCTCTCTCTTTCTCACACAGACACACACACACGTACACACACACACACACACACACAGAGACATTCATTCTAGATTAGCTCAGCGTGCCTCCTGCTTTGCCTCCACATACTTTCCAAATGAAACGTCTGCTGCGCGCTGCTGTTGTGCCGCTCGGGCCCTAATTGCAGCGCTGCTGCCGCTGCTGTGCGTCTCGCTGCTCTCTCTGCTGTGAATTAGCCCGTGGCACGGCTCCGCTTGCGCAACGGCCCCCGCCGTGTCACTTCTCATCGGCCCCGCCGGACGCCGAGCCCTCCCTCTCCCGCTCCCGCTCCCGCTCCCCCCGCGCACGCCTGCCATGACAACCAGGCGACCAGGCGCTGCGAGGACAAGAAGGATGGTGGTGGTGGGTGGGGGGTGGGGGGGGGGGGGGGGGGGTGGAGGAGAGGAGAGCTGGATACAGTTGAAAGGCAGGAGGCCAGCGGAGCGCACTGGAGTGGACTCCACCACTGCCAAGGGGAGCTGCCCTCATGAGCGACAGCTGCTTCCATCCAAATGTGCAAATCCCATGTCCTGGTTACAAGGAGCGATGGAGGGGCGGGGGGGTGACAGAATGTAAGAGAGAGAGAGAGAGAGAGAGAGAGAGGGAGGAAGGGAGTGTGTGAGGAGAGGAGAGAGAAAGACCGCATCCAAAAAAGGGTATAAAAGATGTCAGGGGGAGATGAAGAAAGACAAAATGTGTGTGTGTGTGTGTGTGTGTGTAAGAGAGAAAGAGGTGGAAAGAGAAAGAAAACAGGAAAGCAGAGGGGCCAAGCGAGAGTGAAAAGCAGGTGGGGGCCCAAAGCAGAGACAGAATGCGAAAGAGAGAGGGATGAGGACTAGGAAAAAAAAGAGAACGAGAAGAGGAATCGGGGCCAAGAGAGAACGAGAAAGAAAAGCCAAATGAATGGGTGGAGGCCCCCGTGACCAGAGATGTTAGCTCACTTAGCGCGTGCAACTCAAGCGTGCAGCATTGTCAGAACAGAGGAGGACGCGAGGGAGAGGATGGAGAGGAGGTGGAGGAGGAGGAGAGGAGGAGGTGCTCCCCCTCTTGTCTTTTCTCCTGGCTGTCAGAGCGGGACAGAGGAGCGCCATCTGTCAGGGAGGAGAGCTGGACTGGGGAGAGGCGCGGATGCGGCGACAGATGGGACGCATCGTAACGGAGCCTGTACACTCGCTCGCTCGCTCGCTCGCTCGCTTGCTCACTCGCCACCAATAGAGGGGGGAACATACACACACACACACACACACACACACACACACACACAGTCAAAATATCACATACATAGAAGCACCTACACAAGAAAGAAACACATGTGTATCTGTGTTATGCATGTATGTGCATTCTTGCACTCGCTCAAAAAAACACTCATGCGTAGACATGTAGGTAGGGTGAACATATGTGCACACATACAAACACTCTCACACACACACTCTTCTCTCACACACACACACACACACACACACACACACACACACACACACACACACAGTCCCATTCTATAGCTCTTATCTCCTGACCACAGTGCTGTCAGCGCCTAAAGGAAAAAGCTACAGACTCTTGACATGTGGTCCACCAGACATGGCTTTTTTTTTAATGGCCCGCAGCAAGCCACTCATGCCCCTCCTTCACACACACACACACACACACACACACACACACACACTGCGCCGGCGACTCCAGTTTTTACAGCAGAATGAAGCAGAAATGCGGCGATCATTAGTAAATACATTTTTGTGTTGTGTCGGGCCCTGTGGCCCTGGCGGCTTTGATGTTAATGAACACGCATCAGTGGGCGCTGGCAGCCACGCACGGCTCTGGTCTGTCTCAGTGACGCGCTGTATAAGTCCGGCTCATTTGTTGCGTATCCCCCCCCCCCCCCCCCCCCACACACACTGCCTGCGATAGAACAGATCTCCCATAATCCCTCCCACTCTAAAGACACACACACACACACACACACACACGTATACTCACATGTATACACACACACACACACACACACACACACACACACACGTATACTACTCACATGAACACACACACACGCCATTCCAACCCCTCCTTTTCCGTCTGGACCACCCTATTGTCTCCACTGCCACTTTATTGCAACAGGAGCACACACAGAGACACACACACCAAAAAAAACTTTGATCTCTTTCTACTGGTCTGATCCATCAAAGCTTTTCTATAAAAATGGGAATTGGTGCCACATTTTTTTGAAAGGGTTTGAAAGGGGGTATCAGGGGGTGGTGTGTGTGTTGAGAGGAGGGGGGGTGCCATGGTGAGAAAAGAAAGTGGGGCTAATGTGCGTCGCCTCAACAATACCGTGTATTTAATAGTTCACTTTAAGGCTCAAAGGGGTCTAAGTTGGCGGGTAAGCGGTGCTGAAAAGATTTAAGCTTCCCTTCACAAAAACCACACATAGGTGCAAAACCCATCATAAACCATCACCTTTGGCTTTGCGTTTTTATGGGGAACAGTAAAAAGACAAAAAAAAAACGCGAGCGAGAGAGAAATAATTAATCGACGCGGCTTCAAACAGGTCCGAGGCGTCGCGCCTGGCGCGGATATGGTTCTGATTTGGGATTAATTCGCTGCTAATGGCCCTGGTGGGGTGGAAGGGGCCAGGAGGCCGATGGCACTCTGAGGAGGGCGAGACCGCGCCAGGCTTGGGGCCGCCACCGCCGCCGCCACCGCCCTGGGCACCAGTGCTGCTGGTGACGAACGGCTGAAGGAGAGGAAGTTCGAGGAGGAACACAGAAATTTAGAGGGAGATTGTGTGTGTTGTGTGTGTGTTGTGTGTGTGTGTGTGTGTGTGTGTGTGTGTGTGTGTGTGTGTGTGTGTGTGTGAGGGAAAGTAAGATGGAGAGATACAGTACAGAGTACAGAGATGGAGAGATAAGGATAAATAACACAGTGACAAAGAGAGGGAGAGCTATCTTGCTGGGTAGTGAAAGAGGAGGGAGAGAACACAAGCAAAAGTAGGACTTGTGTGTGCGAGGAACAAGATTTAGGGAAGCAGTAATACAAAAGCAAGAAAGCAACGGAGAGAGAGAGAGAGAGAAGAAAAAGAAGAAGAAGAAGAAAAACAGTGCAGACAGCTATAGGAACAGGGCTTCAGGCAGCCCCGAGGAGGCGGCGAGGATCGGCTTTCACCCTGGAGACTGGCTGGCTCCTGTGCTCACCACCCCTCCTGACCGCCAGCCGGACCTCCCCAAGCTGCTTGCCAGCCTCCCGCTCGGTCCCCGCGCTGGCCAGGGAGAAGGGGGCTGGACCGGGCACTCGGTCAGAGGAAGCAGAGGGCGGAGGTGCTGGTGGTGGTGGCGGAGGTGGCGGCGGCGGTGGTGGTCGGAGGGCGGTGGTTGGTTGGTGGTAGCTGGCTGGCCGGGCCGGAGGACAGGGTCAGTGGGCACGGTGGCACCCGGCGCGTGGTCGTGACAGATTAAGACGTCCGTATTGTTTTACAGCCATTAAGCCTCCCCGCCTCGTCACCTAATCGCCCCGCTGAGCGAGGAGGAAGGAAACGGACGGCCGCTCGGGGGTGTGAGAGAGAGAGAGGGGACCTCGGCTGGGCTCCCCACACACACGCACACACACACACGCACACACACAACAACAACTCTCCATCTTCCCTTACACCCTCCACCCCCCCCAACCCCACCCTCTGGAGCATGCCCTTGTGCTGTAACACAAAACCAGAACCACCAAATTCCTCTGGGCAGCGCTGCCAAGCCCACAGAGCTAAAATAGATAGCCAAAAACCTCCACCATGGCACCAATGACAGGTGTAGGAAACAAAGACAGGGGGGGCAGACAAATGGAATTACTTCTCTGGATAGAAGAAAAAGAGAAGTCTGCAGAGACAAAAGGGGGGGGAAGCCTGGTTCGTGATTTGGTGAAAAACAGAAAACTTCAAACTTCAAAAACTGTAAGAAATGTCTAGGGATGTGGAAAGGTCCGTCTCTAGCAGACTAACCTGATCTGAGACCAGTAAGCAGGAATAAAGCACCCCAGGCAGGCAGTGAGACTTTATATTATGTGGGTTTCAGACTCTAAGCATTGGCCTACAGATATAGAGTGGAGTGCACACAAACACAATACTCATACTTAGAGTATAATGTCATAGTCTTTACAGGAAAGGGGTACATTACAAGAATAGCTCTCACACACACACACACACACACACACACACACACACACACACAAACACACGGACACACATATAGACACACACACACACAGACACACACACCTCACAGCATGCACCTATTTGCCAAGGTGTCCCATGTGCATTTAAAAAGTGAAATTTATTACCACTGACATCATTTCTTAAAAGCATATGGTTTAAATTTCCTAACTTCACAATCTAATTCTTAGTCTCTCTTTCTCTCTCTCTCTCTCTCTCTCTCTCTCTCTCTCTCTCTCGAACAGGTCACTTCATGGCAATGACGTTTCCGAGCTTCCCGACGGCATCTTCAGTGACGTGGCCTCGCTATCCCACCTGTGAGTATCTGCAGGTGCCCCTCCTCCCAAACAAGGACTTTCAGTCAGTCAGTCAGTCAGTCAGTTAGTCAGTTCGCCCAGTGTCTCTATGCCCACCTACCGCAAAACCCCCTTTGCGCTCCCCTACCACCCAGCCTGTTATGTCTGGGGCACCAGGGCCTGTGGAGGAGACACACACTCAGTTGGATGGGCTGCAGTAGGTGAGGGGGTTGGTTGGTTGGTTGGTTGGTTGGTTGGTGGTTCAGGAGCACCAGGGCCCAGCATGGCGGCCTCAGAGGGTCTGCCAGAACGGCCTGTGCACAGTGGCTCAACTGTCGGTGCCCTCCGGAGTAGCTGTGCGGCGTGTAGTCCCCAGCCAGCACGCACTCTGTGGTCGGCCGGACGCCTGTGGTTTCACTGCGCCGCTGCAGCCAAAGCTCCTGCTCCTACTCCTGCTCTTGGCTCAGGAAGCCCCCCCACTCCTCTCAGCCCCCCTCAAACACAGCCCAGACTGCTAGTTTATTAGTCTTATGGGCAGGCGGTGTGTGTGTGTGTGTGTGTGTGTGTGTGTGTGTGTGTGTATCTGTGTGTATGTGTGTGTGTGTGTGTGTGTGTGTGTGTGTGTGTGTGCATGTGTTGTGTTGTGTGTGCATGTTTCCAAAAACTACATTTTACGTGTGCTTGTGTGTGTTTGATTTTATTGCATGGAGGTGAGGGCAAGAGCTTTGTGCTCATAGTTATTTGTAAATACTTGTGTGTGTGTGTGTGTGTGTGTGTGTGTGTGTGTGTGTGTGTGTGTGTGTGTGTGTGTGTGTGTGTGTGTGTGTGTGTGTGTGTGTGTGTGTGTGTGTGTGTGTGTGTGTGTGTGTGTGTGTGTGTGTGTGTGTGTGTGTGTGTGTGTGTGTGTGTGTGAATACGTCTGTATATGAGTGACTGAGTCAAAGCATCTGTGCCCCAAGTCATCCAGGTTATGTTGTGTCATTTTCCCCTGTGCAAGATCAATGACCTTATCAGTGAGTTGGTGAGGCAGACCCTGCCATTGATCCTCAGTCAAGTTCCCCCTCATGTTTGCAGATGTCAGATATCGGATTGGCTTGAAAGATGAGCTTCGTTCATTTTTTTTCCCCTCCCAAGTAAATGGAACCAAATTGATTCTGTGGAACAGCCACTATGCCAAGATTTGTTAAGTGGGCCTTCTGTCACCCCCACAAAGACTTACAGCAGTGCTGGCATTTGTTCCAATTTACTTTCATTATTTTAATTTCATGCATTGATGAACAACAGCAAAGATAATGTTCATAATTCCATCTGACTAAACAATGTAAATTGCCCCTAATAAGTCTTTGTTGACGTCTCTCCTCACTGTAAAGATTTTGGTGTGAAGTGCTAGGGAGCCACCTGCTGTTTGAAGCAGGCATTGCGTCTTGAGTGGTTCACAATGTACTGTGGTGTTGCAGGGCCATCGGAGCGAACCCCCTTTACTGCGACTGCCGCCTGCGTTGGCTATCAGACTGGGTGAAGACTGGCTACAAGGAGCCTGGCATCGCCCGCTGTGCTGGCCCACATGGCATGGAGGGCAAACTGCTACTCACCACGCCCGCAAAGAAATTTGAGTGCCAAGGTAAGACACAGCAGTACGGACAGAGAGCAGCATTCTCTCTATGGATTGTTAACTCTTGCATAGATGAATGTGATGTGTTGAATGGCATATCATTTCTTATACTTTATACTGTATTCTCCTCCCGTCTCTGAATGGTTCTTTGGTGTCGCTCTACCTGTGTGCAGGTGAGGTGGATCCCCTAGTCCTGGCCAAGTGTAACCCCTGTCTGTCAGCCCCATGCCACAACCAGGCCATCTGCCTGAGTGACCCTGTGGACATCTACAAATGCACCTGCCCCGAGGGCTTCAAGGTGAGTCTCCCAGCCAGTGCATTCAGACCATTCTTGAATTTCCCCTTGGGGATCAATAAATATAAAATATCTGTCTATCTATCTATCTATCTATCTATCTATCTATCTATCTATCATTAGGGTGAAATTTCTCTGTTAATACAGAGGTATACAGTAGCTCCACTGTAATCTGGTTCATTATCTAAGCGATGTGTTTTCACGCTGCGCACCAGGGTAAGAATTGTGAGACGGCCCTCAACGCGTGTGTCAGCAACCCCTGCGCCAACGGAGGAGTGTGCCAGCTCATCGGAGAGGAGGGGGACACGTTCAGGTGTGTGTCTCTGTGTAGGCGGATCAGCGCTTTTGTGTGATCTATTGGTCTGTACTGTACTGTGCAATTTATGAGTCTGCTACTGGAACCATACTGTAACGTATAATCTCGCACCGTATCTGCACACAGTTGCTCTTGCCCGTCTGGCTTTGAGGGCCCCACCTGCCAGGTGAACATCGACGACTGCGAGGACAACGACTGTGAGAATGGCGCCACCTGTCTGGATGGGGTCAACAACTACACCTGCCTGTGTCCTCCTCTTTACACAGGTCAGTTGAGATCCAACTTCCCTACAGAGTGTTGTGTGCTCTGTGGAACACACAACATGGCTTCTGATGTTATGCTCGAATGTGTGCTAGTCATATACTCTTAAAAGGGCCTGTCTTTTAGTAGTGGTCTTACAGTCTTGTCATTGTGTGTGTCTGTGAGTGTGTACATCTGTGCTTGTGTGTGTGTTCCTGTACGCAGGCGAGATGTGTGAGGAGATGGAGGACGTGTGTGCGCCGGGGCGGAGCCCGTGTCAGCACCAGTCCACGTGTCTCATCGCGTCCACGGGTCCTCAGTGAGTACAGCGCCCCCACATCCACGCCATGCACTCATTATTACAACTCTCGCTTTCTCATACTACATACACTGTCCAGCTACTACTGTCATTTTCTGACTATCAGCTGTGATTTATACATTGATTTGGCAACGATATAGGGGAGGAGTTGATATGGTGTTAAAATGATTTTGTTTCTTTTAACTTGCATAAAACACTGTCCTGCGGCTTATACACAGTGCGGCTTATATGCAGGAAATTGCTGTAGTAAAACTGCGGATCCGCCTTAACAGAGCTAACCACATGTGTCTGTGTTTCTGTGTGTGTGTGTGTGTCAGGTGTGTGTGCACTCCAGGTTATGTCGGTGATGACTGCAGCATGAACTATGACGACTGTCAGGATCACCGGTGTCAGAACGATGCCCAGTGTGTGGACGAGCTCAACGGCTACGCGTGCTCCTGCAGGGAAGGCTACAGGTAAAGGGCACCACCAACACTTACTGTAAATAAGTACCCACCTCAGACAGACCCACTCTCACTGGGGAAGTTAGCTAGTCCAATCTGAGTTTAGTACACTGTATAGTTTATATAGTGAGTATTGTATAGAGAGTTTAGTACTCCTGATAACCATTCTTAGCATACTTCATTATCAGCATACCTCAATAAGTGTACATCAGATGTTAGATAGTATTTAGTTGTATCATGAATGCGTTAGTGTTTGTAGTGTGCTTGTTCCCTACCCCTCAGCCACTGATTCGTTTGTTTTGTGTGTGCGTGTGTGTGTGTGTGTGTGTTTGTTCTGACCCTCCGCAGTGGTCAGTTGTGTGAGGTGCCCATGTCCCCCCGCTCGCTCTGTGACCTGGCCGACTGCCAGAACGACGCGCTGTGCGTGGAGCGCTCGGGCCGGGCCATCTGCCAGTGCCTCCCGGGCTTCGGCGGCCCACGCTGCGAGAAGCTGGTCAGCGTCAACTTCGTCGACCGGGACTCCTACCTCCTCCTCAGTGACCTGAAGAACTGGCCTCAGGCCAACATCACACTGCAGGTACTCGCTGCATAGCACATCAGACCAGAATACTGAAGGCACACATCAGACCAGAATACTGAAGGCGGACAGTGCACTTATAATAAATCCAGTCTTTTACAATGACGACAGACTGCTGCCTGTTGCACTTGTACTTAGCTGCTATGGGTCTAGGGCTCCAACAAACAGGCCCTGACACCAGTAATGTACTGTACACCAGCTTTGATATGTTCCACATCCCCATGGCCAGCTGTGTGTGTGTGTGTGTGTGTGTGTGTGCGTGTGTGCGTGCGTGTGTGCGTGTGTGCGTGCGTGCGTGCGTGCGTGCGTGCGTGCGTGCGTGCGTGTGTGTGTCTGGACACTAGCCATGACATGGCCTGACCCCCTCTCTCTCTGTCCAGGTGTCGACAGCGGAGGACAATGGCATCCTTCTGTACAACGGAGACAATGACCACATTGCTGTGGAGCTGTACCAAGGTCACGTAAAGGTCAGCTACGACCCTGGCAACCAGCCTGCCAACGCCATCTACAGGTTAGTCATCAGGCAGCAGAACGCAACATGTACATACAGTAGAACTGTGCGGAACTCTTCCAAGAACGTTGACAATAAACTGTGACATGTTCTTTTGTTGGCTATTCACAATAATATTCTCTCATCCCTCTTAATTGTTCTATATTTTTCTCCCTTTTTACCCCTCAGCACTGAAACCATCAATGATGGTCAGTTCCACACGGTGGAGCTGGTGACTTTCGACCAGATGGTGAACCTGTCCATCGACGGCGGCCTCCCCACCACCATGGACAGCTTCGGCACAGTGCGGCCCCTGAACGGAGACGCTCTGCTTTACGTGGGGGGTAGGGGCCCTCTGCAGATACCTCCCTCCACCGCAGGCACTCTAAAATTACACTACTGTCAATCACCCCCCCTCCCCAACCCCACCCCCACCCCCACTCCCGCCCCCATCCCCTTCACTCTTGACACCGCAATCCACCCCCACCCCCTCGCACCATCCCCCCTCTCCCCCTCCCCCCAGCAGATTTCCCCACCACAGACTGTGTTTGCTAGAGCTCCCCCACCAGCGACTAATCAGGCCTCCGGATCACTTATCCCATATATGCTCCAAAAGACCTAACAGATACAGTCTCAGGGTTTTTATCTGCATGATGATTATTATCCCTTAGAGTGTGTGTGTGTGTGTGTGTGTGTGTGTGTGTGTGTGTGTGTGTGTGTGTGTGTGAGTATTTGTGTGTGTGTGTCTTGTTACGGGATCCATTATTGATGTCATAAACATAGACGCTGATGGGAAAGCTACATCCAGGGACACAATTTATTGCAGTTTCCATGTGTATGACGTCCAAAATGGCAATGCTTTGTGTTTTGTTATGTGTGTGTGTGTGTGTGTGTGTGTGTGTGTGTGTGTGTGTGTGTGTGTGTGTGTGTGTGTGTGTGTGTGTGTGTGTGTGTGTGTGTGTGTGTGTGTGTGGTCCTGTGGGAGTTTGGTGCTGTGTCCTGTCTTGGTGGCTGTGTTTAGATTAGTGTCAGGGCTGCTTGTATTGCTGCATGAGGCCCCTGTGAATCTGTTCTGTTTTACTTCCCTCTCATTTTAAAGACGCTGCGCTTCACAGAGTTTGATGATTGAACTGTTCCGCCATACCTCACAGCTTGTGATAAACAGCCCCCAAAATAATTATACCCTCCAATAAATTATGATTATTTTAATTAAAGCTAGACATTTGGGTCAAGCTTTTCATCATAAATTAAGTGAATAGTTCAATTACATAGTGTACATGTTTTTGTCACCTCAGCAAAAAAACTAATGCTCTGAAGGAGGTATGGTCTTGAACTCTGTGCACAGTTCTTCTGTGCAAAAGGTGGCACCACGCTCTTTGAAATGCCCTTCCTCTTCATCTTCCTCCTCCTCCTCCTCCTCCTCCTCTCCTCGTGTCTGTCATGGCTGTCTTGTGTTTGTGTGTGCTGCTGCTCTCCTCTGCCCTCTTTTCTCATCCCTCTCTCCCCCCCTCTCTCTCTCCCCCTCTCTCTCTCTCTCTCTCTCCCTCTCTCTCTCTGTGCAGGCATGCCCGTGGACGTGCACTCGGCGGCGCTGCGCATGTGGCAGCTCCAGAACGGCTCCAGCTTCCACGGCTGCATCCAGAACCTGTACATCAACAACGAGCTGCAGGACTTCACCAAGACCCAGATGAAGCCGGGCGTGGTGCCGGGCTGCGAGCCCTGCCGGAAGATCTACTGCCTGCACGGCATCTGCCAGCCCAACACCGCCTCGGGGCCCGTGTGCCACTGCCAGCCCGGCTGGAGCGGGCCACAGTGCGACCAGCCAGCCACCAACCCGTGCCAAGGCAGCAAGTAAGGACCAAACGCGGGGCCACCAGGGCACATGCCGATGAGACTGTTTATGGTTTTGTGTCCGTGTCTGAAAATGTGGTGTAGCTGGCAGGGGGAAGTGGAGGTCAGAGTGCGCACGTTCCTCCCCCCACCCGACAAACGACACAAACTGTCAAATAGCATCCAGCTCATCATTTGCATCCTACAATGCAAATGATGTGCTTTTCCTGTTGAGCCAGAGAGTAGAGTGGTGTCAATGGGCTCGTTATTTGCATGGTAGAAAAATGCATCTATAAGCTTTGCCAGATCTTAACTCTCATTATAGGCCATACTCAGTGGTGTAGTCTATGTGATACGCAGTATACCCACTTAAAAAGCATCACCATCTCAGTATACCCGCTTAAAATAGGCAAGGATACATATTAACATTTGGGGGTGATCACACAGTTTACCCACTACAACTACCTAGACTTCAGTCTACCCATCACAGCTAACTAGACTACACCACTGGCCATACTTCAAAGGCTGATAGTAAGAAACTGTCTGAATCCAGTGTTCTGATCCAGCCTCTGTACTTTCTGAACAGGTGTGTTCATGGGAAGTGTATTCCTCTGGACGCGCAGTCCTACCGCTGCGAGTGTCAGGAGGGCTACCGTGGCGCCCTGTGCAACCAGCAGGGGGAGCTCTTCAACCCTTGCAAGAAGCTGCAGTGCAAACATGGCCGCTGCCAGATCTCTGACACGGGCGACGCCTTCTGCCACTGCGAGAGCGGCTACACTGGAGAGCTGTGTGACAGAGGTGAGCACCAACACCCTCAGGAGAATACAGTGTGAAGCACATTCAGCCGTTTGGGCTCTATGGCTCTCTATACCTCATAATGAAGTCAAATGAGTATGGATCTAGATGTAGTTGTATAGATATCGATGATGATGTGTTTGCTATAATTTTGCCCTAATTTGATCATTAGAGTAGATATAGGTGATTGGATACACCAACGTTGGAAGTCCAACCCTGGCAATAACTCTGTTTAAGGCACTTGTCAACACAACCACACAACTAAACTAAAGACCTACTGTACACTGGTCACACACATCAAGACCCTAAACACTGTAGACTTATATATATATGTGTTAGTCTGTATTGAATCCTTCCAGTCCCAAGAGACAGCACAGTAATGAACTCTGGCTGTTCACTCATTCAGAGTCGGAGTGCCGAGGGGACCCGGTGCGGGATTTCTACCAGGTGCAGCGCGGCTACGCCATCTGCCAGACCACGCGCATGGTGTCGTGGGTGGAGTGCAGCGGCGTGTGCGACACGGGCGCCTGCTGCGCCAGCCAGCGCATGAAGCGCCGGAAATACACCTTCGAGTGCAGCGACGGCACCTCCTTCAGCGAGGAGGTGGAGAAGACCATCAAGTGCGGCTGCGTGGGGTGCATGTAGCATAGCATGCTCACCGGAGGGGGCCCCCCCACACACACCACCACAGAGTGAGAGCGCGTCAGGGAAAGAGAGAGAGAGAGAGAGAGAGAGAGGGATGAAGAGAGAGAACGGACAGAAAAGAAAGCCAATGCGAGCACGAGAGTATACAGAAATATATATATATATAAAACCTCTATCTATATATTATGGACAACAACGTTTGTATAATAGAACATTTCCTCCTTTTTCCCCGACAGCGTATGGTGTGAGGCGGAAAAAAAAAAATGTCATTGTCATCGAGAGAAAAAAAAAAGAAAACAGAAAATCATTGTGCGTACAACATTGTTTTCAAAACAAGGGGGTCTGAGAAAATGTCAAGAGGTGTTGCATTCAGAACAGACGCCATTTAAATAGTCACACACAAGGCCTGAGATATCGGCCCTCATAACGCTTGTCTGTTAGGCCCCGAGAGCCTCATCGCCACACTGTCCCGAGTTTGCTTCCAGAAAAGCAGTTGGTAATATGGGAAACAGCGCCCCCTGGTGCAGTGGTAGAGTACTAGTAGATGTGTGGACAGTGAAGGAAGGATGGTCTTCTTTTGGGCTGCACCATTTATGATGACTAATGGGTGCAGAGGTCAAGCGTATGGATTTTTTGAAAGGGTTAAAATAATGGACTTTCTTGGACCTAGGGAAACTTAGAGCAGCATCTCTACTCTACTTCCAGAATTGTGTTCACAAGTTAACTGGCTTTATGGCTCATGCATACACATGTTTATGTGCAGGTGTATACACACACACACACACACACAACCACACACAGACATATAGATATGGACAGATTCATTAAACAAATCATACAGCTGACATTCATAGATGTAAAGTACAAAAATAGGCGCTGAGAAAGGCACATACTAAATCTCACACACACAGACACACTACAAACTCACATACTCTCACACACACACACACACACACACACGGATGGCTTTGGATAAGCTGAGGCTTTTTTGTACAGAGAGGAGAGATGGAACAAAGACATTGCGATGCTTCATCACACGGGACCTTTGCATGTGCCCCAGCACACTACGCTCCACATCCCAGCTCCCGCTGCCAGACGGCTGGCCCTGGCTGCCTGGCGTCCGCTGCCTCCCTCTGAACCCCCGTCACTTAGGTTGAATAACAGCCCTTAGGGCTTTCGGTTCCACATCTTAAAACATGTTCTGCAATGGGAGAGAGCTGGCAGGTTCTCCAAGCTGCAGGAGTTCCATTGGATTGTGTCATTCATGTGGCTTACGTGGCAACCATTACTTGTTTTTGTCCGTTTCTGGATTTGGTATTATTTTTCTTTTTTTCTTTTTTTTTTTGCACTGTCATTGTTACAAATCGTTGTTGTTCTAATGTAAGGCATTGTTGTCAGAATGTACCTGGACAGTTCGTTAAGTTAAAAAAACACACAAAGATGGAAAACAAATTCCCGGACAAGCTGCTGCCTCCATCCGTGAAGCTTCATGTCCAGCGTGTCAAATACCACGTGACGCTGTCCCACCTAGCGACTGCAACGCTGTCATTTTGGCGTTTTTCCGAGCATGGGTGGACATTATCAAGTCAAGCCTCCACACCAAACCATCCCAGAAGACCAGAGCCCAGATAGGGGTCTTCCTCTGGTGGAAGTCAGGGCGCTGTCCATTAGAGACTCAGTTGCTGTCCACGGTTACCCTGCCAAGTGGCTTTTGATTAATTTGACATGATTTCCACTCCCGCCCCACCCCACCCAAACACACGCCTACATGATGCACAGCAAGAGGTGCACTGGCTCTGGTGTGAGGTGGTAGTTCAGCTGCACTGTTAGCGCGCCCAGTGCTGGCCGTAGTCCTAGCATGCGTTGTCATTGCCTTAGCGTTGGGATGTGATGAATAGGCCCCTCCCGTGTTCTCTCCCTGTCCCTACAGTGTGAGCAGGAGTGCACCACTCCTCCTCCTCTATGCCTGCAGTATTACTTGTGCAAACTCTTGCATGTTTGGAAGATCTTGCAAATGGTTGTGTAGAGCTTTTTTTTTTATTATAATAATAAATATTATTGTTATTACAAACAAAACACTTCAGCGGTTTCAGTTTAGTTTGATCTAATTTTGTTATCTTTTTGTGTCCTTTTTTAATTTTGATTGTATTTTTTTTTTTTTTTGTTTCCTGACGTAACCTAACTCCTTTAGCCCTCTCTTTATACAGAAATGCCTAACAGATTCTAATATATATTTGTATTTCATTTTGGTATAGTATTTTTATATGTTAAAGAGTAAATCTGTTTCCTGGAAGCTTCTGTGGACAAAGGAAGAATGACACTTGGTAGGCTCCCTTAACTGTTGATTTGTTTGTTTATTCGATTTGCTCAAACAAACTAGTTTGTAATTGGCCAAGACAAGGTAGCAAATGGTTGGCCTTGTTATATAGGAGGCAGTATTGATTTAGAGAAAAAATGTTTAATATTGTATATGTTGTCTTCCATGTGAATATTACATCTAATTCATTTGAAAGTCTGTGCTTTTTTTTATTTATTTTATCTAAAGGCTTTTCCTGATGTAGAATATATAAGGCATAATATTTGTTGCTGATTTTCAATAATAATGCAAAAATGACAAGTAAAAAAAAGATAAAAATAAAAGTCAAAAAAGGGGGAAAGGATGTAAGGTATTGGTGACATCACTTGAAAGTCAGAAACTACAGTGTTGATTTGTCCTGACTTACACATTCCATCCACACAAACCTGGGGAGGGGCCAGCCGGGCGATCAGACAGTGAAACCATGCTGGTTACAAATGGAAGAGATTGTACTACTTTGTGTTAAATATTTTACTCTACTATTGTTCCAATGTAAGTATGATGCTTGTTTTAACTTCACTTTAGGTGAATGATCAGTCATTTTCATTACAGTGACACAAACCATCAGCAAAGAATACTAGGTGAACACACAATCTGGTACACGTGACTCCAGTTAGTAAGGGTTGCCCCATGTTATGTTAACTCTATCCAAGAATAATGCTCATGCCTTTGGACATGAATTGTTGAACAGTTTTGGGGTGTTTTTGCTGATGCAAGATCCATTTTGTGCAAACATGACTGCTTTGGTCTGGCTGTGCGCAAGTGTGTACCTGACGGAGGAGAACACCCAAACAGTACTGGCGACAGCTGGGCAAATGCTTCATTAAAAAAAAAACTGCAAAAAAGGAGTCCTACACTCATGAAGTGGTAACTCTAAACAGTGTGTTTACTTTTCACTGTACAGTACAGTAGATTTTTGAGTGGCCAGTTCTGATTCTTTGACTTTATTTTCCTTGTTTCCTTTCGAGGTGGGAGGGGAGGGGTTTAGGTGGTGACTATTTCCATACTCTGCTGCTGTGGACTATTAAGTGACTATTTTGTAGCCCTCATAGAAGAAGAGCCTTGTCTTTTGAAATGGAGGTGAGCTCCGTGGTGCCCACGCCGTTCATAGCGCATCGCATGTTAATGATGCACTTCCATCTTTCTTGGGGAATATAATAAAATAAAATTTAAAAAAATAACAAAAAAAAGTTAAAGGTCTTTAACAGTCTGTCCTTCCCAGCCGTACTTTAAGGCGGCTGATTGTGTGTTCCAGAGCCTCCCACAGCATTCTAAGCTATACCCATGAACCATGTATTGTGAACGATGCAGTGTCTCTGTTGTATTGAACAAGTGAAAGAAATCTTTACTGTTTGTTTCCTACGGATGTGCTTCTGTTGCTTTTTTTTTCTTCGTGAGTCTCCAGGATTTGATGGTTATAATTGATAATTGCAGTAATTCTGAATGTATGTAGTGCCACCAACAAAATGTTTACTGAAAATCCACCCTTTTCATTCATTAAAAAAAAATGTGTGTGTTTTTACTGTGTCTTACCACTCACCAGTCTGTCAACCTTCAGTTTCTGCAGTCTCAAATGGTTATGGTTATGGTTATAGTTATTTAGCAGACGCCTTTGTCCAAAGCGACATACAAATAAATAACAATACAAATTAACCTAATGAGAAATGCAGTGCTATGTTACTTGTGAAGAATGCTGGAGATAGTAGATAGAAAACACCCAGTGAACTTCTAGCAATATGTGTAAGCGTCTAGAGTTGCTTATTTAGAGTTTGAAATTGGACACAGACACACACCCAAATATCATGGCTACTAATTACCAACACAACATTTGCCTAAAGAGAAGCTCTGATCTGTCAATCTGATTACAGTGTGTGACGATAGTGAGGACCAGGAGGAAATAAACCTGAGCCGAGGTGAAACATTGAAAAACGTTTTTTTGTCAACTGGAGAGAAATCATGTTGCAAATTGAAAAAAGTACTGCGGGCTCACCGCAAGTAACTCTGGAGTCATCTTTAAATGCATAAACAAAGGACAAGACTATACATATCCATTGTAAAGAATAAATGTTGAAGTCGGTTTGTAGTTGGATTTAAAAATACTGCTGCAGTCAACACACACTGACTACCATGTGCTTTTAAAAAAAATAAACATTAAAACAAAGGTATTATAATTTGCATTTACGAGGAATAATGTATAGCCAAAATCATTAGACAGTACTGTGCTATTTATTTATTTTCCCAAAGTATGGATACAGAGACCAGGCTACTGCTGAAAATAGTACAATAAATTTGTTCCCCAAAATACAAAATACATACATGTTTCCAAATACTCTGAAATGTTATTTCAGGAAATACTGAATGACACCTTTTGAACAGGAAATAATGGCCATTTGTTAGCAACCACAATTCTCCTAAATAAATACGTAGCCGTGAAAAGTTGGTTCTCTTTGAAAGGAAAATAAACAGATACAGACTGAGCACACATTTTTACTCTCCTGAAAGAACATCATAGAATCAAAGTATCTGATAGCATATTTTTCTGCAAGCCATCTATAGTTCATATTTGTTACAGCAAAATTTAAATTAGAACTCTAAATAACTTAACACATATCCACTGGGGAATGGCAAAAAAAAAAAAAAGACTCTGGCACAAAATGTGGTCTTTAACAAGTGTCCTTGGTGAACCATCTTCAAAGAAGTTTGTACATTATCAATGTTCTGGACCATATCTTACATCTTATGTGAATAGAATTGGTAGAATTCAGCTTACCATGGTAGGTCTGTACATGCATAGCATTATAAATTGGACTTAAGAAAACCTGGGGGTGTCCAGAAATAAAATTATGAAACTGGTTGGGCTGCCTTACAAAAGACTGCATGCACAATCAAGCAATATGCTACAGCGTTTTGTATTAGAAAAACAGCTTCAGTGGTTTAACGAGCAATTGAAAAGCACATATTTACAGGGGAAAACCACAATGCTGTAGAATTGAAGTTAGCGAAAAAGACAGTACATTAATGCTTCTGACACAATGACATTTCGTTTTATGTGAAGAGCTCCAAAAATAGGGTATAATAATGCTTTCTGAATAATGATACCAAGCCTGTAATTTGGGGGAAATTAGAATGCTTAAGTGTGCCCTACTTTAAAGGAAGAAGTGTGCAATCTTTTTTTTCTTTTTCATTTTTATGACTTTCTCAGATGGACCAAGAGTATGGACGGGAGAGGTTGTTAAAGGATAACGTACTTATTGCCAAGGTTTAACAATCTGAGGTCAAGAAACATAAGGGTCAAAATGTAACCACTGTCAAATAACTCCATTAATCTAATAGAAAACACAATCTACTGTTAATGCTTGCTTTACTGTTCTCACTTTAAAAAAAAAAAAAATGAAAGAAAAAATGGAAAAAAATGTATCCATGGTAAAGGTCATAAGTTAAACAATGTTTTTTATCCATGTTTGTAAAGAGTTATGATTAAAACATGGGGGTGGGTGGCAAATACAGGAAAACAACCGGGCTGTGCATGAGAATAACCTTGGGTTCCCTACAGTACATGCCTGTGCAACAGGCCAAGAAGTGAGGCTCTCTATCCAGGAATAGTCTACCACATCACACTGACAAATAAGGCACCTGATCCAATTCCCACACCACCATCAGTAGGGCTGCAAATGTTACCATGAAAAGATGCGGGTGATAGTTTAAATTCAAGCACCCATTACTTAAAAAAAAAAAAAAAGTCAGTCACTTAGACGTGAAATTTACTCATTTCATTAACTGTTCAGTCATGGCTTTTTGAATGTTTGATGATATGCATGTTATTCAACTGACTAACCGCTATGTAAATAAGAATCTTCTTAAAGCCTACCAAATGTACATGTGCAGCCCTAACTTGGAAGCGCTACACGGCTCTAGGGGATAGAGGAGTATGCCCCTCAGCAGCAGGTCACATTGTTTATATGGGAACATCACAAAAACATTCAGCATCAAAATGGCAAAACTGAATTTAAATAACTCTCTTCGATATTTACATCTTCATAACTGCAAAAACATTGCCAAGTTATTTTCTTCTCTCTACATGTATATATCTATAATATATATATATATATTAAAAAAACTTCAAGCATGTCCTCCTGCCCACCCATTTAAAAGGGACAAAAAAGGATTTATGAGCAAACTTTGAAGGTACATATACTGCATGACTATCTCAGTCCTCAGTCTAAGAGTGGTCACCAATACTTCCCAAAATGGCAGTCTGTCTGCATTTTTTCAATTTGTTTTCGAGAGTGATGTCCTAGTACGTTTCACTGGAGTTACAACAGGTTCTTGGGCTCTCTTTGTAGCAGACTTGGGAGACTCGCTCAGACGCTGAGCAGCCTCGATCTTTCTCTGAGACCTTGTTAGCACTTGGTCTTGTGAGACTGATGGCTCAGAACACTGTGAAGGGGAGACCAAGCTCCCAGAGACTTTCGTAGGTGCTGGCTTCCTTGCATCTGCCTTAGAGTCACTGATTGCAGTTTGCTGAGATTTTTCACCTGCTAAATTGTCTTTTTTGTTTGTGCTACCTTTTGGACTCCCGACTGTAGCCGTTGTGGTCCTCTGTGGCTTGTTCTGTGGTTTGGGGGACATTGATGTCTGCTGAGGCCTCTTTGGTGCAGGGCCGTCTTTACGGGCAGGTTCCTTCAATGCTTTTGCACTGGTCTTTGTGACCTTTTCTTTACCAGTAGGCCTTGTTGCACTCTTTTTAGTCATGGGGGACTGCTGTGCCTTTTCTTTCTTGGAAACATTTGAGGCTTTACCCCCACTTTTCTTTGAGAGCGCCAGTTTCTGCTGGCTTACTGAGGGCAACTTCTGCTTGGATGCCCCTTTGTGAGGTTCGGCCTTCTGATCTTTGAGTTTCTTTGACTTATGCTGTCCTTGCATTTTCTCCCGTATATGGGAGTACTTCCTCAGAATCCTGGCACTAGTTGGATTTCTCACAACACCTGAGGTCTTCTGGCTGTCAGTGGACTGTGCTACACCCCTGAAACTCTGAGGCTTGGTGGACATCCGAGTAGCAGTGGTTAACTGCCTTTTTTCTTTAGCTTTTATACAAACAGGTACAGGTTCTAGTTCCAATGCCTCAGCAATAAGCTTCTGACTCTTGGCATTGCTCTTGACCGGGGAGGCCATGGCAAACTTTTTCAGGTGTTTCTTCAAACGTTCAGCCTGCATATGTACGCCATGTGACGTCCCTGCCATAGAGGACGAACTGTGAAAGCACAGCTGTGTCTCAGATGGAAGTCGAGTGTTCACCTTTTTAACAATGACAAGCGACTTTGTTTCTGTAGTCTGCAAGAACCAGCGACAGATGCTTGGCAAATCAAAAGATTTCATAAAAAGCATCTGTACAGGGGAAAACTTATGTGGTTCTAATGATCTGGGTTTTCGAGTTCTTCGCTTACTCTTCCAGATGTCTTTCAGTCTGTCTGCTTTGTTCCTTGATCTTGGTGTTTGGGGCCCCTCTTTGTCCACATGGACCCATCCTTTTTGCATTTTGTCAAACTTGGTATTCAGGTTCATGACTAGCTGTTGGTTTTCTTCTCCTGTAAGGGCCTCTAAGAACTTTGAGGGATTTGGTACCACAGGTCCAGGGTTTGGAATACTAGGTAAAATGATGGGCATAACAGGTTCCTTTCTTACACCCTGCTTAATCTTTTCAGTTCTAGGTTTAGGAGGCGAGCCTGTAAGGTTCTGTTCAGAATCTGAGGACACAGCCCCAGATTTTGTCGGCCTGGGAGATCTCTGAGCTTTCCTGTCCCTTGCTGAAGTTGTGGGGCTCATGGGCTGGGGGGCTGTAATAGATCTGCTACTTCTCAAGGGCATACGTCCAGAATTCTCAGGGGGATTTCCAGTGGAAGAACTGCTATCACTGTCAACACCGTGACTCCGGCTCCTCAATGGCATGTGCCTTGACTTCTCTTCAGCAGAATTTATGGAGGTACTTTGGGAATCCACAGGTGTTTCCTCAGCTACAATGGTACCTGCACTTCTTAGAGGCATGTGTCCGGACTTTTCCATAGAAGACTTTGCAATAGCTTGATTCTTGCTGTCTTCCATAGGGCCACTCCTACTTCTCAAAGGCATACGTGCTGAGACTCTAGTAGGGGTAGTCACACGAGAGGGGTCTGACTGAAGACTAACTGGCTCCATAAGACCATCTTTACTGGGAGGGTCATAGGCATGCGAATCTTCCAGTCTTGTCTGTTCAGACTTCTCTGAAAGTGACTTCTCGGTCTCTACAAGCATTTCCTTCTCAGCAAGCATTTCTTTCTCAGCAAGCATTTCCTTCTCGACGAGCATTTCCTTTTCGGCGAGCATTTCCTTCTCGGCGAGCATATCCTTCTCAGCGAGCATATCCTTATCGGCAAGCATATTCTTCTCAGCAAGCATTTCTTTCTCCGGAACCGTTTCCTTCTCCGGAACCATCTCCTTCTCCGCAACCATTTCCTTCTCAGCAACCATTTCCTTCTCAGCAACCATTTCCTTCTCAACAACCACTTCCTTCTCAGCAACCACTTCCTTCTCCGCAACCATTTCCTTCTCTGCAACCATTTCCTTCTCTTTTAGCTCTTTGGTTGATGAAATTGGAACATCAGTAACGTTTACTAATGGGGGGACTGCCTTCTGTTCTCCCTCTTCATCAACTGCCTGCCTGTGCATTGACCTAAGCATCTTTCTAGTCTGCACCACCTGATCTGCTATTGGGTTCTCACAGGGACTTGAATCAGCTGTTTTGTCTAATTGATCAATGTTAGACTGTTGTGTTTGTTCTTTACCAACCACTTTACTGTCCTGAGCTTCACTGTTAGATACATCACTTTCTAATAGTTTTGCCTTAACAGATCTCAAAGGGCGCTTTGTCTCAGGAGTCTTGCGTTCTTCAGTAACAGAATCAGAGACTTGTGCTGACACGATCTGATCGTTTTTCTCAGGGGTCACGGATATCTCTTCAACACCAGAGGCCCTACTGCGCAATCGTCTATCAGAGCTACCAAAGGTCCTTACATTTCTGCGTTTTTTCTGTTTTTTACTCTCTGGTGAACTCAAAACCTCTCTCAATACTTCTTTGTCCATATATGTTTCTGGGGGAGTATCTGAGCAAGTATATTCACTAGAGGGCTCAACTACTTCTTCCTCTGTTTCATTGCTGTTACGGACGATGTTCAATTCTGTTTCAATGCCAGATTGTTCATCTAACACCTCATCATTTTGAGTGACATTATCAAAGGTCTGTTTCTCTAATTCTGAAGTTTCAGAATGACCTACTACTTTAGCTGAAATGTCTAGGTTGGTATTCTGATCCATCAACTCTATATTTGTTTCTTTATCTTTCAAGTTGAGGTCCTCCTCCAGTGCAACTGATGACAATTCATTTCCGACACAAGGTTCATCAATGGCAATGTCATCTGAAACAGAATGCGGCTTAGGGGACTGTGCACATGGTGAATCCTCTTTAGTCATCTCCATCACTGGCTCTACATTTTCAACATTTTCACTAATTGGTGCAATATCTGCCTTGTTTCCATCATCTGGAGCAGGTAGCTCCATTGACTGCTCGGAAAGTGGCTCTGCAGTGCATAAAACCTCATCTTGTTCAGACAGACTGCTCTTCTGAGCTGCTACTGGTGCTGAAATTTCAGGGTAAGCGTCTACCTTGTCTTGGCATGTTGTTTGACCTGTCTGACTTGTTTCTACAATCACATCTACATCATTCACATTGGTCGACACATCACCAAGCATTTCGTTCTCCACTGAAGTCTCTGATGGTGTCATCTGCTGTATGGATTCCCCACAACCTCCTGCAAGTGGCATGTCCACTGGGGGGACCCCATCAGGCTTGGCAAGGGCCTGTTTTGGAGTGACTAATGTGGTGATGGACATTGGTGCAGGACAATTGCCACTTCCATTTTCTGCTGACTTCCTGGCCAGTGTTCGTACGGTTCGGAGTTCCAGGTAATCTTCAGTAGACATGTGCCCTCTTATGCTCTTCCTGGCATTCCGTCGTGGTAACATTCGGTTCGAAGGCTCTAACTGACACTCCGTTATTGATTTCCCAATATAAACAATGTCACAATGACTATCAGGATCAATGCGACAAACAGAACCATCCTTTGTTCGAGGGAAGGATCCTCGTCTGCTTTTTCGAGCTGTTCTGGGTGTGTTAGGCCTCAGGACTAGTGATTGGTGGGTTGAGATATCTTTGGTATGTCCTGGAAAACCTTGATTGGAGTGTTTAAGATGTTCTGAGAATTCATGCCCATCATAAGATGGGGACACTCCAATGACCTCTAATTCGCTGCTACTTGTTGTACAATGTAGTACAGTGTCAGAGACACACTGCTGTTCTTCTAAAGAGTCAATAGAGAGATGATGACCACTTGATATCTTATCTTTAGCTTGTGATTGACGTACAGAGTTGGTACTGCTAAGTCCATGTGGTGACTGATATTGGTGGCTTACAGTTTCATATTCATGTGAACTAGTGAGAAGAGATGACAAAATGTTGCCACCCTCAATCCCATCTTTACGAAGATCCAAAAGTGAACTCCCACCCCCACTGACATTGTGTGAATCAGGAAAGTAAGTGTCTTTTTCTAATGCTACCTTTTTGCTGTTCCCCTGAATTGCTGATTCCAACAACTCTGCTTTGCATTTGGCTTTGGCGGAAAGTGCAAGGATTCTCTCAGGATGTTGGGTCTTTGAGCTTTCTTGACCAGCACTCACAGGTGTCCGTTCATCTGGGACTGCTCTTACAGACACATGTGGAACACTGGTCGAAGCCTTGACTTCAGTCTCCAAATATCCCAGTGCGTCAACAATCTGACGCTGGTGATGCAAACAAAGCTTGGCCATAAATCGCTCTAGATCAGACGTGGACTGTAGATCTCTTGCATAAGCAAGACCCAGGTTGCGAGAGTCACTGAAAAACAGAAGGGAAAGACATACATAAGATAACTCTATCAATATTTGCCAATGCTTTGCAATAATGAGAAAACACTTAGGAAGTAAAAAAAGCCTGCTGACTTACAATGCCAAGTCCTGTTTCCAGGAAAAAGGGTACTTTAGAAATATTATCATCATGATTATTATCATGATTATTATTATTGTTATTATTATATATGAATTAATCAGCCAGTGAATGATATGTGATAATATGCAATTCCTTATTCTAATTAAAATGTCTGGAGTTAAAAACAAGACTGTCACATTGCAAAGTTCTCATAAACATTTATTGAAAGAAAATGTTAAAACATTCATTTTAGTTGGTCTGTAATATTCCAGTGTAATAAAACAGTTAGATCCACTCGTTTGTGAATGAAACCACCGATTGTTTTCACATGCATTAATCAAGATGCTCTAGGGCTAGGCTAATTAATAAACAATACAGGCTAAAATAAAATCACTTCAGCACATCACAAATAGAAACAAATAAAATATTTTTGGTAAGCAACAATTTCAAATAATACTTCATCTTTCTTAAACAATGAAAAAGGGCCAAAGAAAATTCAGTAGCAAGTGCTATAATAAAATGCCAGTTACCGCCAAGATGTCCCACAAAAAAAAGAAAAGAAAAGAAAAAAAAAATAGACATAGGGCCTACACACAATATATTTTACAGTACAAAACATTGAATTACATAAAATATGAAATGAGGTCCAGTGGAGCTCTGACCTGCCTGTTTCAAAAACCAAAAGGCCAAGGCCAGAATTCACACAGCTTATTATACTGCCATGTGTCATTATGAAGCATGATAACATTCTGGCTTACAGTGGTTCTAGAAAATGCATGAAAATAAATTATTTTCACCCTAAAACTGGGCCAGTATGCTACATCACTTAAGATGCCAGTGAACACAAACCAAAAAGTTCAGCATGTGAACATGTCATCGCATATCTGAGGTACTGCGAGCATCAGAGTTTGTTATTTCCATTTGGCCAACATCTAACCTGGACAGGGGGGTGAATTCAAACAAGCACTTCAGTGAATGCACCTAACACTTCACAGCGGAGGGGAATTACCCAACAGGTTTGACATCAAGAACATTTCAATGCATCTTTTTGAAAATCTAAGGATTTTTGACATTTACATGCCAATGTAGATCTCTGTAATTCATCTGGCAAAAAGGGGAACATCTAAATCTCTTAAGCCTAAAGAAAAAGGGAAAACAGGATTTTCTGTTAACAGAAACTTATCTGTATGAAATGAAATGTTAAGTATACTTTTTTTCCTGAGGATGAGTTGTGTGCAAGAATCAAAAGTTAGTTTAACCACATGACGCCACCTGGTTCTAATGCGTATTAACAGATTTCAGAAAGCTCAATTGTGTGAACAATGCATGAAACAGTTAACAAAAACTTTAAATGCCAACTGGATAAAAGAAACAAAATCCAAACTAAGCTCATTCCATGCCTCCAGGATATTACAGTTTGTTTCTTTGAAATTCTTGCGTCTTGTGATTGCTATACCCTTGATCCATAATCAATTAAATAGAGGTTACATACCAATGCATCTCATGACATATGGTATCTAAAATGTATGGCTTAATTCCACTCTTCAATAAAACATTAAGCTTACTGGCAGGTATCAGTCTGAATCCTGTAAAATAAAAGGGGTTTACATGCGATGAACGTTCTTTTCTTGCTACCATGGTAGTAGAAATCGAGGTTGAGAACGAGCATCAAAGACCTGACTAGATAATAGTCAACAAGTTGAATCCTGTAAACTATTGAATAATAACAATAATAATAATAGTGTGGAATTTCTCTTATGGAGTGCATTAAGTCCGCAAAAAAAAAAAAAAAAAAGAAACACAACATAGCAATGTTTTCGTTTTGGAATATATTATTCTTTTGAAGTGCATTTTAGTTTGCCTCTTATCCACGCACGCCAGGACAATATACCAGATAAATTAAATACCATGGTATCTGGACATACTGAGGCAAGGTCCAAAGTATAACCACCGCATTTTTAAAATATTGACGGTGTGGTTTGTTTAGACAGAGTCTAAAAAGTTGTTCATTTTTGCTGATGAACTTAAGCAGCTGTTTGAAGACTTCTCCACTTGAGGTCAGTCAAATGGCATAATCAGTGTTCTACCTTCCTGATAAGCTTTCACTACAACAAAGATGCACTTGTCAAATTGAAAACGCAAGCAAATAAAACAGAAAGGGAGAAGTAGGGGGAAGCAAACAAACCACCTACACCAAAAAAAACAAAATAATAAAGAAAAGCGTCTACACAGTCTGGAAATATTTTGGTTTTATCCCAAATAACAATGTTGAGCCTGCCAACCTATAGAAAGCCGTCACAAAAAAGTACATCAGCTAGAGGTGGTACAAGACTTGGCTGCTCTTTTCATTCGTTTTGTTATCGATTAAGTAGCTTTGATAGATATACACGAAGAGCTAATATCTTGAACAGCTTTTTTGTAAGTACAACACAGAAGCGTTCACTTCAATGAATTTGATTATTCGATTTGTTAAATGTATTAGAACAGGCATAATTTAATAAAACGTGTCCTTCAATGATTGATTAATTCCCAACCCCACCCCCATCACCCACACTGACGCACTAACTTTGTAATATATCAAGGAATTCACCTTACATTGATTAAAACAGTTAATATACGTTATCTCACTCATGAGATACACACACGCATACACACGCACACAAACAGTGTTCTAACAATGACAATGTCTGAGGTGAGCTCTGATGCAAATATACACATACATTTGATACACAACATGTCAAAGCCTATATGTACAGTATATGAGGTATTTCAGTAATTCCAACGAAGTAGTAGGCATTCTGTGGATATAGATTTCACATGAAAAAAAGGGTAGTTAACATGTAAGTATTGCACCGGTCAGCTAATTACTTAAATCTGTGTATATATAAATAAAACTATGTATTATCCTCCTAATTATCTCCTAATTATGCAACCTGTGAGGCTACAACACCCAAAACAAAGCCCTAAGAGTAAAACCCTTACATTGATCTAGCCATCAAGTACGCTAGAATCTCCTTTCTAATGCATCACAGATCTGCCTTCATATATTAAATGCAATACATAAATAATAATAACAGTACAAACAACTGCATGTAGCTGTACAGTTTGAGATTTCCTAAGACCAAGAGGATAAATAAGATAACCTTCAAAAACAAACAAACGAAAAAAAAAAACCAGAGGATAGGGAAAGGAATAAAAGTGCAACCCCATTTCTCCATGCCCAAACCCAAAAGAATCCAAAGATTGTAAAACATTTACGACAGTGCCTTTAAAATATTAAGCAGCTCAAGAGGGAGAACATGAAATTTTTAGACTAAAACCTGAAACATTCACACGCAACTCCTGAGTGAGATCAAAATTAAATCACCGGTTCTGAGAAATCACATGTGTAAGATCCTCCGATATCAACTACTCCATCTGAGTAGTCAGAACGGTAGGAAATTGTGTGGCTTACATGAAGTCTTTGCTTGTACAAGTACATAGCATTCATAAACACAATGGCTGAGAGAGCACATAGCAGGGTGCGCCTCTGCTATGCTCACCACCACCAAACATGCTACTAGTCCATCAAAAAAGTCCCATAGTGTCAAATGAAATATAACCAGCCATCCTTCGATACAAACCATGCATTTCTACAACCAAACTTTGGGGGACATTTAGTTACAAAAACCTCTTGCCTCTGACAAAGACAACTGGACAAAACACTGAGCTACAAGTGCCTCCACTGGCCACACACACCCTTCCTTGCAAATGAGTAATGCCAGAGGATTGTCATGGAAACATGCAGCTTTCCGCATTTAATTTTGAAGTCGTTTAGTCTGTTAGAGGGCTTTTTTTTCTTTCTTTCTTTTCTTCATCAGAGATGAGAAGTGAACTTATACTTGCTATACATTACAAACAAAACTAAATATTTTGTTAAAAATATTTCTCACTGTCTTCCTATGGCCTTTTGAAGCGTTCAAAACACTCATCCTGTCTATTTAGATATTTGTCTTCACATAGCCTACAAGGCCTCTTACCTTTCAGTGACATTTTAAGACCCATAGTGCTGCACTAGGCCTTTTACATTATGTTCAAATGTACAACGTTTTCAGGAAACTCCCGACAGTCTTCTGGCGAAAGTTTAAAAAGAAAAGCATCAAGCATCACATGCAAGAGAGGCCATGTGCATCAATACTTCCCTACGATCTTCAATTTTGATGTAGTCAAAGGAAGGCTCTTTTCCCTGATGATTATTACTGAATTCCTGGTTCAGCTGAACAAACTGTTGAAAAGTGCAACTGCAAAAGAAAAACTGCCGTTGATGTATATAAAAACTCTGAGAATAAGTATAGAACATTCTGTAAGTAGTATTGACCTAAGGTACAGATATGAGGTGTATATGGTATGTGCTGTTTTAGGACACTTCACTTTGATACCAACAAGTTCTTCAATCATCCTCTGTAGGGGTTTTGTCGGTTTCCAATCTGCATCGATATACAAACCCAGTGGTTCAATCGAAGTCTTCAGTGTTTTAGGGGCCATAGCAGCAACCTGACTTTCATCGGTGCTTAGAGTAAAAATTATGGCACAAAACAGTAGCAATAACCTGATCAAGATCCTCTAGAAAAGGAAAAAAAGAATGCCTAACTGTCATCACCTTAAGTCACGTAGTGTAGTAAGCGCAAGTTGTTAGAGAGTGCTTTTGTTATTTGGTTTGCTTGCCCCGTCTCCCAGTGGCAACTCAAATCCAGGATCAACCCCACCCACCCGCCCTCCCCCCTCCCCGCCCATCTTCAATTGCCAGAATTCTGCTCAGCAGCAGTTTGAAGTGAAGGTCTCTTCTCCTTTCTCTCTATTAAGGATAAGAAAATCTGCACTCATTTAAAACTAATCACTATTTTTGTATCTGCTGTCCAGAGAACAATATCATAAAAAAATGTGTTTTGGTATTTAAAAATCCCTGCTTGGGCATCTTGCCCACATGACTGCAAAAGAAAAAGAGCCTACTCCCATCCGCTCCTTGAAATCTCTCTCCTTCACTCATCTTTGGAAACATCAGCGCTGGGTGACGCTTCCTCGCTGAGCTCGGGCGGCTCGCATTTCACGGCGACTTCCTCCTCGTTCTCCTCGGTCTTCAGTTTAAGCTTCTTCTTAGGTGGGTTCTTGAGTGTTCCTAGGCGCTCCTTCACTTTGTATTCCAGAGTGCTGTGAGGTATTCCGTAGACGGTCTGGGCCTTCGAGACGCTCATCTTCCCGTTCATCACCACGCCGATGGCCTCCTCCAGGTTCTCCATGTTGTACTGCCGGTAGCGGCCCCTCTTCTTCCGGGGCTGCTTGAAGCTGGAGTCTACTTCTGGGTCAGAGGTCGAGTACGGCTGGCCAGATATGGCGCGCTCCGCTTCCGACCCCAGGCACTCCCCGGCTTCGTCGTGGAGGCCCCCCATGCTCCCTCTGCGGCTGTGTTTGGGAAAGATGGAGTGGAGTTTCTTGCCGAGGGCGTCCTCAGAGTAGGAGCTCATCAGCAGGCCATAGCCGTGCAGGCTGGAGTTGTGGGAACTCCAGGACAGATCCATGCCTCTGACCTGAGGAATCTTGAGGCCCACGGGCGGCGAGTGACCCATGTCAGTTTTGTGCTGCAGCGACTTGAGAGCGGCAGGACTTCGTACAGGCACAACAGAGGTTTCACTGAGATCAGATAAGCCCTTGTGGTCATTCCCTGCAGTGTTCGGCGGGGGTTTCGAGAGGTTAAAAGGCGGCTTGGTCCAAGATTCATTCCTGAGTAACGGAGAGGGCAACGGCTTGTGTTTCAAGAGTCCCAGAGGTTCGGTTTGGCGTTCAGTGACATTTCGGACCGGCAGGTTCTGCTCAGAGTGAGTAAACAGTTTAAGAAGGGAAGGGTGGTTGTCAAACTCCCCAATCCCATCGTCCCGCGAGCTCCATGGAGGCGGCTGGTCATCTGCATCTCTCGAGCTGTGGTCACGTCTCGGGGAGATCCTGATTGAATGGAAGGAAATTGGTGTAAGCAGAGCTTGCACAGCTTTTTTTTTTTTTTTTGTCTCTCTTTCTTTCTAAGGGAAGGATGGATTAGGGAGGGGGAGGATGTGGCCGCTCCTTTATTAGATGACCTTGCCAGGGTAACATCACTCTTTTTTTTCCCCATTTGTCAAGAATTTGCTCTGCTGAATTACAGGAGGTACATGACGGCTCCAGTTACTTGGAATTAGTTTATTTGGCTTTTTTTTTTGTCGTCATATTACATAAAGAATGACAAACAAAACAAAAACAAAAGGAGATCCAGTTGGAAAACAAACTAACAAGGGGACAAAAGGGATAAAAAGTAAACAATAATAATGTTAGGAAAAAAGTATAGGCTAAATTTCCAGCAGCAAGGTTCAGTGAAGCCAAGGACTGAAAGAAGTATGTTCTGCAGACAACACGTTCTGCGAGTGAACATGAAACACACACTCAAGTGCAGCTCAGAATAATGACGTTACCACTAAACAAGCACAGCTATAAAAGAGTCAGCCAAGGTACAGGGAGAAAGTTAGTGTCCACCAAGAAGGGTGTTAGTGAAGGGGGGGTTGGGGGATGCTAATGTCTATCAGTGGCCATTGCAAATGATTATGGGAAAACAAGTGACAAAAGAAAAATTCCACCACAAAACAAGCTACTCCTTTGATTTGGAGCGGGGATAGGCAAGAGAGAGGAAAATTGATTTGTAAGTACGACAGGCATTTTTTTCCTTTTCTGTTAGACAGTATTACTCTCACAGTAAGACAGTGACACTGTATGTAATGTGGCTTAAATAAGTCTCCTTAAATAAGCCTGTGTTTTTTTTTTTTTTTTTTTATTATGCTATACAATTCATGTGCTCACTTTTTCAAAAGTCAATTTAATTTCCAGAGGCACATATTTTAACTTTTCAAACAAGAGGATCTTAATCAGGCTAGAGTATGGAAACAAAAATTTGAATAATTCAACTCAAAGACCATGAAATGGAAACTCTCCATCTCTACCAGTAACACAGAACTTAAACTAATTAGATCAGTTCTGTAATGAGAGAAACGTTGTCATTCGGTTAAGGGAGAGATGATAAAAAGGAGGTAAATCAAAAAGGAAGTATTTAAAGGATTTTCTATGAAATAAAATGACAACAGAACAAAATCAGAATAAAACAGTGGACAAACAGAAAAAAATACAAAGAGATGTGAAATATGGCAACTGAAATATTCACATTACAATGACATGGCTGTTTCCAACATGTATTCCCTTTCTTAGAAAGTCACTCAGATGTGACTGCACACCGTTCAGAAATGTGCCCTTAGGGCAAACACATGGTGTTGCAATGCAGTATTCTGTGCCCTAGGTAACCCTCTGAACACCTTAAATCTACACAAAAACTACTCGGACATTTAAAAAGAAAAAAAAAAAAAGAAAAAAAAAGCATTACAATGCACATTTTTCAACTGTATAAAATGTCAAAAAACGTATATTTAAGATTCAACTTACCCCTTAACCAAAGGCGCAGCAGGGGTTCTGACTGACACAGCGATTCTGTTCCGGTTTTTCTTGGTTGAGAGATCAAGGACACCATCTACAGACATAAACACAGCCAAGGTCACCGAGGCTGGCATCATGCACTTCCTTAACAACATTTAAAGGCAAATTCAATGTCAAATGAAGTGTGTCTAAGCCAAATCAAGTGAGTCAGCCAAGTGTGTGGAGTCAGAATGTCATGGAATGACATGGGACAGGAATTCCAATGGTGGAAGCTATGCACATTTAGAGATTTCAACTACGCTTATTAACCCAACCAAAGTGCACTACAAAACAGACATACAGCAGTGCCTACTGGAACAGTGGCTTTTATATACAGCTGCAGCAGAAACATCATGTTCCAACTATAGATCCCTGCCCCTCCCCCACAACCCAACCCCCCGGACACACCTTGCTCACAGACAATAGCGTCGGGCCTCTTGACTGTGAGGTCGAGGGGAGCTTCCTGCTCCGCCATAAGAAGCTGGCTGAGGACCGGGTTCCTGGCCGAGGTGAGGGTGGCCAGAGCAGGAGCCGCAGGAGCCGCAGGAGCCGAGGGAGCCGCGGGAGCCGGTGTTTGGGAGTGTGTGGTCAGCAGGCTTTGGTCCGAGGTGCCGTTGGGCTGGGGCGTGCCCTGAGCAGAGCTGGTTTTTGAGGTATATTCGGCAGCGAACTGACGGATCATTCGCTGCATTATTTCGCGAGCCACTACAGGAATGTCCGGGTCTGAGAAGCTTGGGATGTCTACAATAAGGGTGTGGGGGGGGGGCGACAACAACAAAACAAATGGTCTTAAATCAATACATTTTTTGCATTCCCCGATACAAATATATCACTTTCTGCTCACCTCTATCTGCTACATTTCTGTTACAACACACACGAGTTAAACGATTAAAATAAGATTACACACCAGCTGTAAATGTCCACACACAATATGATGTACCTTTCCTGTGCAAGACTGCATTGAGGAATTCCTCTGCTTCCCTCTCAAGGTTGTTGATATTAAATTGGTCTTTAATGAAGGACAATGGTCTTGCCACACTGCCCAAACTGTCGTTGTTCAGGCCAAGTAGGTGTTCCTGTAACAGCAGATGAAGAGGCAGAGACAGAGCAGAGAGGGGACAGAGGTTAAGGATGATACACATACGCCATCAGGCATTTTTATATGAGTGTGGTCCTGGAAGCCAATGTATCTGTGAGGCAAGCAATAAAAGAAAGCAAACAAAATGTTCAGTCTCAATGGCGTTTCTCTGCCGCTCGTGTGTTCGTCGTGGCTATCGGAGCTTTCAATGAGGTGGAAAACCATGGATGGGGGTGAGGGGCGGTGAGTAGGCCAATAAATGGCTTGAATTCCATCCAGCCATCTCTACACAACACTGGGCCACTTATAAAAGAAACTATTATGAAGGTGAGGGGGAGGGGGAGAAAAAGGTAGCACAGAGACAGAAATGCAGAGAGGAAGAAGACAACATGGAGGTGGTGGAGGAAAATTAAAAACACTGAGGCAAAGAAAAACTACCTTGACTTTCTCTCGTCTTAAGCAGCAGAAAAGACAATTTTCATCAAATGACCAATCTGACACACCTTCAGGCTGACAATCTGCAAATCCAAAAGAGAGGGGACAGATTTGAAAGACAGCAGTACATAATAAACTGGTGAGCTCACAAGTGAGACCCGCATGCTGAACAAAGGTGGTCAAATGGTGATTTGAATGGATGACGTTTTTATTACTTCAATAAAAATCATACTATGAATTGTTTGAGTCCATACATCGAGACACACTGAAGATCAGTCACACGGAGACTGGAAGATAAATGTTATGCGGAGATGGTGATATTTAACGGCAATGTGACATTAAAGACTGTCGATGTCAGAGTCGGACCACTGCTCAGAGCCTTATTTGAACACACTTCCGTCTTTTT
The DNA here is from genome assembly GCF_963854185.1 of Sardina pilchardus. Classification (NCBI taxonomy): domain Eukaryota; kingdom Metazoa; phylum Chordata; class Actinopteri; order Clupeiformes; family Clupeidae; genus Sardina; species Sardina pilchardus. The sequence goes on along the minus strand of NC_085011.1, from coordinate 6,724,801 downwards.
TTAATTGATTAATGCATTCTATATTATCATCAACTGAAAAAAAATACCTTACCTAATATGGTTCAGACAGATTTGTGTGTTTGACACTGGTTGGTTTAAAAATACAGTGCATGAATTCACTATCTGTCGATAGCTATATGGAGAAGTCGTTGTTATGGAAACACCCTCTGGTGTTTCTGCTCACTGCATGGTTCATGCGATTGCCCTTATTGCAAGGTGGCGTCTGAAAGTCCCTGCAAATGATATATCTGATATGGCCATCGGAATGATGTTTCCGATGCCATCTTTTTTGGATCCAGTAAAATCAACGCCTTGGTATGAATATGCAGTGAAATCAAATGACAATTCTTGTCAACTGGCAACATCGTTATCTAGCAAAATGCCATTTCCATCAATACATAAGCACAAGTGAAGTAAATATAGACCCAGCCATCGTCATGGCATGACAATCCTTATGACCCTTGGTTATTGTCCTGCTGCCATTCAACCTCAGAAAAAGAATGTGCCAAATGGTACAGTAGGAGTATTTAAACCACCCTGGAGGCAGTAGCACCAGAGGGAAAAAAATGAATGGCACACATATGAGTTAAGAGCCCAAACATGACCAAATCTACTGGCACGAGTTGCAATGTCATGAAATGGCAAGGGTCATGTGACTGGAAGTATTGTTTCTTACTGGTGGTCACTACCCAACTGAATGTCAGTGATGAACAAAAATCTGCACTTGGTCAAAAGAATCTCTTGTATTGTCATCGCACTGTTTGTCTTTTCCAGCACTTGAGCAACAGTGAGTCCAAATAATGGCCAGCATTGTCCGCACCACAAAACACATTGTCAAAATATCTGAAAGGACTGTGGACTTTTACACTGGCACAACTCCAGCCCAAACCCAATCTCGACATACAAACAAAGCGTCTTTCTACCAGCATGGCCTAATGGGGCCACCCTGCGTGGAGAAGTGAATGGATAAGTGTGCCAGATGTTGTGATAATGCCCCATTGTGAGCAGTACCTCATGGGCAAGACCATGCCAAATTAGACAGTATGACAGCATCTTACACAAGAAACGACACCAATAACAATGTCTATTGGCTTTATGGCAATAGGACAACTAGAGGGAACTTTTAATGTCAGTGAGCAAAGAGAAATGCTAATCAGCCAAAGGCTATGATATTAAAATGTATACATCACATTGTATGTGTTTTCAGAGAGCTTTAGCTAATCACCCGAGATATGCTCCACGGATGTAACAAAGAGAAATTAGCTATATAATTATGTACACAATGACATGGGTGATGCTAGCCAATCTGTTATTATTATTTAATTACTGACAGCACAGGGATTAGGGATTTGGACATTATTTTGCCAATACATTTTAGATGACAGCAAGTATTGATAGGATCAGTTGGTGCATTTCACGTCATTCAAGGTAGTCTGATTTTCTGAAACAACAAAAAAAGATGGGGGGGGGGGGGACCCACTACTTGGGCTAACCTGGTAATCAAGTGCTGTCACAATCTTGCATTTTGAATTCAAAATGGTGGTCTCTGCATGGCCAGAGTCAATACATCACCTCTTTAACCCAAATAGCCTTGTAATTAAGTTCTGGTTCTGACAAGACTCTCGCAGCATGACTGCAGCTACCTCCTACACCACTGAAGCAAGCGCTCTGAAAGACAAGCAAGTTGTCGACATCTGCTTTCAGAGAGACTCCAGCCTCTTGAAGTGTCGGTTATTCTTTGTTCTGAGTGTAAGGCAAATACTGCAGACAGAATTAAGCTTGTCCGACTGTGACGAGTAAATAATAAATATGACTGCCATTGAACCAGCTTGCGGGATGCTCTACTTTGGCTGTGCTCTTTGACATAGAAAAGGTGGGGGTGTGGCCAGTTTACACAATCAGATTGACATTTTTTGACCACTACCACACCCACCCCAGCTCTTAGACATAGGACTTTGATCACCATAGTTTCCTCTCCAGCAGAAAAAGACGAGTTTTTCTATACAAGACCACTTTTCTCTATGAAAGACCATGTATTGCCACTTTGGGTTATCATGACATAGCTGTGTATTTCATATCTAAATTCAGTGTGCTGGTGATGCCATGTCACAAAAGACAAGCTTTTTCATATATACTCACCTTTAAATAATCTAAGGTCCTCTATCAGCCTTGACCCAAACAATCCTTCCAAAATGCTCTCAAAACCTGTTGGGGGGAAAAAACACAAGTCACTCACAATCAAATCTAACTGGTTGCATTCTAAATAACAGATGCAAGGACCATTTCCTTTAAAGACACTGGTATTGGTTTGTATCTTTAAATTAAATGTATGCATTCTGACTCGTGTTAAAATCCATGTGACTAATCTGAGACAATCAGGCTACAAAAGGTAAGACAACTGGATATTTCGTCTTGCGGGGGAGGGGGTGGGGTGGTTAGAGCTTAATGCAAAAGCATGACTACAACTGTCATCATGTCACAGGAGTGTGCTGGTTAAATGTTAGTACTTCGCATGTCGCCTAGCAACCACTTCAACCTCAACTAGCATTCTTCATGGTAGGGATGGGGGGTAAAAATCGATTCATGACAATATGAAAATGTACACGCCTATACATCGAGAAAACATGGTTTGTTATTATTGAAGAAGCACAACTGCAGGGCTCGGGTATTTGAGAGGGGTGGGTGTTGTTTATTCAAATGAATGTTGAATTGTAACCAGCATACATGCATCTACTGTGCGCAATAACCAAGCTAGACAGAGTGGCCTTATATTTGTCAGACCTATAAAGGGCTTACTGAACACGGCACCTTTCAGAGTGCCTTTGGTTTGAAGCTACATGCAATGAAGCTACAAAAAAGGTTCTTAAAATGCTGCCAGTGTTTGAGTACAGGGATGGACTTTGCTACTCGTGTGTCTATTTACACTAATGTTGGCTTATTTAGACATTTATTTCTACTATTCTTATGCTGATTTTTCATGGGATGGACAGCAGTCTACATAAGCGTTTCTGTTCCAAATATTATTTAAATGAGACCACATAGATTGCAATAACCCAGACCCATATTAGTGAGTTATCATAGCTTGCCATTACATTTCAGTACATGCCTAAAGTAAAGCAAATTGCTTTACTTTAAACAACAAATGATTCATCTGATCAACACTGATGTCAATAAAAAAAATGTATTAAATAAAGAGAGGCTATTTTAGAGCTCAGCTATCAGTCATTCTTCATTAGCGCAGTCCTTTGTAACTCAATGACTTAACATCCATACCCATATTGTTTACACTCAACATTTGGTGGTTTTGGTGCTAATCCGTTGTCTTTATCCAGATTTCATACGGTTTGTTTTTTGTTTACCATGTTCCACGTGGCCGCGGATTAAAAAAAAAAAAACACTCCCGGCTTGCATTTCACCATCATCCCTCCCCTAATTTGTATGATTGGAGATTGATGTTTCTGACTAGATTTGCAGATTTGCAACATTTCAAGTAATAGCAATTGTCTGCTTGTCCATCGGGCAATTACAAATGTAAAATAGCTAGACCAGACTCAGATCTGCTTGCCCCAGGCACACAAGCAAACCATTTGCCCATCCCTGCACTATAACTCCTCCATTTGACTATATAGGCTAGAGCTAGACCCTTTAAGCTTAAGATACATTTCAAATCAGAGATCAAGTCCATGTTTGAGTAAAACACCTACATTCTTCACAGTGATTACTGGGTCTACAGTTTTGAAAGGGTGAATATATGTCTCAGTGTTTGCATTACATTCCATCACAGACATGATTGGGGGAGAAAACAAATGACTTTAAGCTAAGATAAAATGATGTTAAGCTAATCATGAGGCTACATCAGCGGCAGCTGCTTTCAACTATCAAACTGGCAAAACTATCTATTTTGACAAATTACATTATTTTGGTAGAGGTATAGTCCAATTAAAATGGCACAGTTTGAAAAATATATCTAATTCAAAAGCTCTTATTATTTTGATGCTATAAATGCAATTAAAAATGTAGTTAAAAGAAGCAGTAAGTGCCGTACACATTTACTAAAAGCTAACAGTATTCAAACATTTAATTTCCTCCCAGGCATTTTCAGGAAATGCCCTATACAATTCTTTGAGTACTGTAAGAGCTTGAATGCATAGCCTGATTGCTCTCTTTCACAAGCAGGCAGACACATTTATTTTTTTTAAAAAAAGACTTCCACTGAAGCTATCCAAGCATGCTCCTCAAGCATTTCAGACTCAGGGGGGAAAGTAGGTCAACATCCCAAGTTTGACACATCAGGCTGACATCAAAGTTCTTGAGGAATTCATATTGGAACAGTTTTCATTTTGCAGCACCGTTGGAGTGACTATTACAACGTTGACAGAGAAGAAAGCTGAGAGATGTAAAATACAGATCTAAACTCTTTCCCAAAAATGTGCAACATCTGACACAGCCTCCAAAGCTTACACCAATGATGTGAACAATCTAATCAGCCTTTAAACGTGTTCTAAAATCCCTAAGATGAACAGTGCAAACTGTGTGCAGTGATAAATGCTGCCCTTCTCTTAGCCCAGACAGGCTTGAAAATGAATTTAATTGGGCTGAAATTTCAATCAAGCTTTTCATATTCATCCTTAATTCTGCCACTGAAAGATGAGAATTAGAACCCTCCGACTAAAGTGAAATGTGCTCCATTGTGGCTAAGTAAATTATTCTGGGGTTGTTTGAGATCCACTAGAGGTATTGATGATTTTTTAAATATTCTCAACCCAGTGAGAACAAAACACTAAACCCAAGAGATGATAGATCAACATTGCTTTTGTAGCCAATTCAGTGCCAAACTAGACAGGCCTGAGACTATGGTGCAGTTGTGGTCCTATACAATATTGACTCAAATTGATAACATTGACATATTTCACATGCCTCGGGGTAGTGTGGCCTAGGCTTACAGCCATATTTTTCTCACAGTCAAAAAAAGAAAAAAACACGCTTGGGGGAATGTCATAAAATAGACTCATGAAAGCTAGGACAGAGACAACAAAGACGACTGAATAATCTTAAAAGGAGGAGACCAGAAAATGAGTGGCCTTCAAAAACACCATGTTCTTAAGGGCACATGTTTTATCATATGATTTTCTCATGAAGTGGTGAGGCTTTTACTTCCACACAAAGAACCTCATTGAAATGGTGAATGTAAAGTTATGCATTCCTATTTGTGCAGGGTGGGGTTACGTTACGGAACTTGAAACATATGAAGGCATAAGGTTCGGACAGCCCCAAATTCCTTTTCAGTTTAGGATTTCCTTGGAACAAGTCAGATAACAAAAGAGGGAACTGACTAACAAAATCTCTAAATTCAAGGAGGTTACCACTACCAGTTACCTGAAGCTTGGGAAAATCCTGAGTGAGACTAAAAAATGGGTATGAAAGAGCAGGCATAGGTCTCTGTGATATTTCTACAACTAGATGATGTTACTGTTGCTGTGCAACCACCTGCAACGAGCCACACTGACATCCTGTCTCTGCACAAAAACAAACAGTAGAGCTGAACACAAAAACGACTGTGGTCTAACCACACATAGCACAGCTCGTGACTTACAAAACTGTGCCAAAAGATAACCAAAACACAGTGGTAATGAACTTATAATGTAGTCTAAGCTGAGCCTGTGGATAATGAATATCAAAGCTGGAATTGGACTTTAAAAAAAAGGAGGAAAAAAAACTTGAAAAGAAAAACTGCACCCTTGATCCTCAGGAATTGTGTATTGCATGTGGATACAGAGACTAGCACTGTCCAGAAACTGTTCTTAGACAGTCCGAAAATTCTGATCTCATCATAATCTGCTTGCATAGCCTGATGCATCCAACTCTTATGTAGCTTGAATCAAACATAAATATACTCATGCATGATTATATTTACTTGAGTAAATTCTACTGCTTAATATTTGTAATTCATAGCCATAGCATGATCAAGTAAATCTCTCACCACTGCTTTCGGCACCGGCTGGCTTAATGCTGCATTTAAACAAACATAATGATGCATCTGCCAGAAAAGCCTTTAACATTTAAGCATGAGAGATAAACATGTTTCCATTCTTGCTGTTTTGTAAAATCTTTCCTGAACCATTCCCTTCGAAATCAATAACAAAAACGCAGCTAGCTGCCTAGTTCCATCCGACAAATTCTTTGACCTATATTTGCAATGCAAGAGCTGAAACCAGAGCATGTTGGCAGAATCTGACATGTCAACTTCAAGTCTGTCCAATTATGACAACTTGATTTGTGATTGCAAAAGACAGCTGAAAAGCCCACGAAAAGGCCAGACTTAAGACAATGAAATATGCCACAATTACCGTGACTGTTATAGGTAGAAATTGTTCAAATGTTGTAAAACTCAACGAAATCTTATCAAATGAATGCATGTGGAGAACCAAAAGCATTACGGTCGAAAGTGACAACTACAAACAACCATTTGTGTTGCTGCAGTGATTTGTCATGAACATTGAATGTACACTACTGTGACGCCAAAATTTCGCGGGGGTTACGATGTAGAGGTCTTTTCAGCCCAAAACTGAAAAGCCAAACAAATACATCGGTTGTTTCAACAGAAATCCTATTCAGAGCATGTGTATCACGACTACATAGCACATTTCCAATGGTTTGAAAAACAAAAGCCATTTGTGGGTTAAGTTTTTATCTCACACAAAAATAGTCGTGAGCTCAGTGCACATTTTAAACAACGCCACTGTCTACTTGATTCATTCCCCTGAAATAAAACGTATAATTATATAAAGCAAATTCAGCCAATTTCAAAACTATAGGTTAAACACTATATTTGCAGATATTAAAATCCGATGTCTTATTAGGAACAAAAAAAAACAAACGGAGTGAAGTTAGCATGAAACATTACATTACAATGCAACACAACGCTTCCGACTTATCTGCAAACATGCATTCCACACCCACCCCATATCTACAAAACGCAGTTGAAAATGCAAATGAGCCGAAGGCCTTTTCTTCTGATGCTTTAATGTACAGATGTGTGGCGTAAGTACGAGATGAAGAGTTGCACATCACTTAGTCTCAAAAATGGCATTGGTAAATGTTGCAATCATTGACATGCACTGGCAGCATTGACAAACTGCGATACAATTACCGTTAGCTTGCCGTTAAGTATATTGAACGTGACTTAAGACCACTTCCCCCATAGCAAACGCGAACACACCCCAAAGCAGATGGGAGAAAATCCAGTTTGGCAAGTACAATCTAAGCCACTAACCCTGAGCGTCAGTCAAAGTGCAACGAGTGTCGCCCTCCCCCCACTAATATAGCTACAGTACACAAGAAAGAAAAGGAAAAAAAACATATCACATGAGCGCGCACACAAGCAAAACGAGTGTTCGAATATGGCAACGTTAGTTTCAGCCACCGTCCCTCACTAATAAATCGTAACAATCACTTTGTTAACGTCGTGTATTATCACTCTTCAGTTGCAGCGAGGAACTTCAAGCAACTGATAGAATATCCCTCACAATTAAGGGGTTTAAAACCACCCACCGAGCATTTCAGTTCGCCTACAACACAAAATGACTGTCAGAAACAGGAAAGATAGCGTCCTGATGGGCGAACAAACTGTGCAAAACGCGCGCTGAGTGAGAGTGCAACGATATGTAGTTAAATAACTGACAACACTACCCGAATTTATAAACTAACGTTGGCGTATGCGTTTGCTTGCAATGCTAGTGATACATTCGTAACGTTACTTGGCTAGTTCGCAAGCTAGCTAACGTTAAATAGCTAGCGATTCCGATCAGAGAAGAAATTAACAAATACGACCCTTTCACACACGGGAACGTATGCATTAGTTTACACTTCTGCCTACAACCACCTTACCTACACATTGAATAAGTTTATACCGCCATGAATCAAGATCCTGTCGAATGCCGCGTCTCTCGATCATACATTGCTGCCTCTTGCACAGACTCGCCATTTTCTGTCGACCGATACGTGAACGCGCACGCTCACAGGGTGATTTTACGTCGCCTAAAGTTTGAGCAATCTGAATGGCTGCAAAATATCTCTTACCCTGTGGGCTACACAGCAAACCCTACGTCCCTTTAATTAAAATGCGACATAATATGTATTATCATTTTATTCAGGCGATCGGGCGACATATTACCCTTTGTCAGATTGTATTGTATTTGTATGTTCTCTTAGTGATAACGGTAAAAATGGAAACATTATCTTACCAGTGTATTTTAGCCGAGCAGGCTCATGTCATGTACTGTCTCATGTCAGAATACCCCGTAATGCAATATTAACTCGAGGCATCCTATATCGCATGTTATACACTACAAGCTGTATAGCCAGATATGTAAACATATCTGGCTAAACACAATGGAACGGCGAGGGCTTATAATGGTTTTCTCACGATTTTCTCCAAGACTCAAGAGATCCTCCTTACATTGATAGACAGGCTATATGACCAAGGCAAACGACCACTTAAAACAGACATCGGCATTGTGCAGTCTAGCCGAAACAGCTTGTCAAGAACAGCACTGTTCCTAGACTGGCCAATCGGAGTACAGTATAAATAAATCGCCAAGAAAACCACTCAATAACACAACGTGTCCTTCAGGAAGTCGGCTGCGCTGCCCTGCCAGGAGAGGAGGTGGGGTTACGGTGAAAGCTAATCAACAGAGGCTGCTTACTGTTACAGGAATTGTCAACCGTGCAGACCGATTGTAAATATAAAAATGGAATTTGCATGCCCGTGAGACATCAACCTAATGTACAAGGTAAACATTTACCTGTTCAGTTTTAACGTATACGAATGCAGACATTCCAACTGATATCGTATACGTTTTTGACGTAAGCGTCGCTAGTTATTGAAACGAATTACCTATTTAACACTGCCAATATCAATGCATCCGTGTAGCTGTGGTTAAACAGATGACTGTAATTATAGAATGCATCTAAGATTCTCCTCTCGTATGTTCACTAGACGGCCTTTCACTATCCTAATACCGACGTGTTCGGCTACAAGCATGAGTCAATGTATTATTCATTAAATGTTGCTGCTCATGACTTTGAATTAGGCTGCGGAATTTGACAGTAGGCTGGCCTAAGCCAAATGTCATTCCATCCGTCCATTTCGTTTATTTCTTTATTCCTTTCTCTCTTTGTTATTTGTCAATGGGTTTTTTTGGGGGTAGACTCAACTTTGGCTCAGCTGTCTCGAAGTAGCCCATATAGCTAAGCTTACACAGAAGAATGACATTAAATCAATCAACAGTTCAATGCTCTTATAGCTCTAGGCCTACCTCCCACCCAAAGTCAAATATTACACACGCTCTTCTGCTTCTGTCTACAGGTGCATGTATCTTGGCCAGCGTCAGAGGAGGTATGACTCTCACAAGAGGATCTTTTAGCTATTCTAGTGGAGAGGAGTACCATGGCGAGTGGAAAGAAGGCAAGATGCATAGCCTAGTTTTTTTGTGTGTGAATCCCCCATCTTGCAAGCAAGCAGTTGGCTGTCAAAGATCAGGCTACACAGAGACTAAATCACAAATGCCACTGATCCTTAAGCCTAGCCTACTTACAGTGAACTGAAACTTCATATTCATTGCAGTAGTAAACAGTACATATCCAGCATTGAATTTCAATTTTCTTCTTAAAGTGAGTGACTTCACCTCAGGGCACATGGTCTTCACTGAACCTTCAAATCTGTCAGCGTTACAGCTATAGGTATTTAAGGGATAATCTCTTGAATACCAGAGGGGGATGGGGTTTTAGGGATGAAAGTACTACAGAAACTAACAGCAGTTACCTGAAACAGTAGGGTAGTCAATGTGTTTGTCACCTTTAAAAGTTAAATGTGTCATTGTAAGATTTCATCTGTTTGTAATTTTGCAAGGCTTGATTTTGAAGTTGGCCAGACTCATTCAGCAAACTACAGAAAATTAAGACATCAAGTTGAGTTAATCCTCTAAGACGATGTCCTGCCTTTGGAAAAAACTGTGTAAAGACATTTGCTTGACCATGTCAATTGAAAGATTGAAAGAGACTTCAAAGGCTTACTTGATTAGATTTAGAATTATATTTCAACTGTTTATTTTGCAATCTAGGGGAAAATGCAGAGACAGGCAACAACAATGCCTAGTGGCCTTAGTTTTGATCGTATGTGATTTTCTCTGTTCAAAAGTCGCAATGCTCACTAACTCACATCTTTGAAAAGAAGATTCCTTTCAGAAAGCTTTTCTTGACCATTGAGGGTTTTTTTTTTTTAAGCCAGCATACATATTGCAAAAGTAACCATAGCAACTAAGAATCATGTGACATCCATACTCCTTGTGTTAATCTTTGGTCATCACTCAAAAGGTAGACTGCAGCCAAGGCACACAACATCCATGTAGGGTCCTTGAGGCTTATACAGGATTTTTGAGACAGTCAGGTTAGGTTTCACAAAAGAGTATGAATGACAGTTTCACAAATCTGCTTGGCATAAGCACTTTATCACTAACCATGTCAGTCAGTTGGGTTGGCTTGTCTTGCCTAATTCTTTTTTTTTTGTTTTTTAATCTCTTTTGAGAATTCTTTCAAGAACAGTGGGCATTTCAACTGGAGACAGAAACTGAACATATTGTTATAAGTGATTACTGTACATCAGTCAGTGCAGTGTGTCCAAAGAAGTATAGTGTAAGACAACAAATGATCAGTTTTTCAAAAGGAGTATTGCATTTCGCAAATGCAGGCTCTGTGAAGCCTGACAAATGAGAGTGATTTCTCTGATACAGCTCCCTGAGATGCAGCCTTCCTACTGAGACATGACCTTTATCTGTGTGGAGCACAAATTCACAGTATCACCAGCATAGCTTTGTCTAGCAGTAGTAGCTTAGCTTATTTCTACACAAAATGTCAATTGAGGTTGACAAGACTTGTCACATATAATTGTATGACACTTCAGACAAAAAAATAAATGCATATGGGTGAATGTAAGCATGTCACATTGATGTTTGATTTGTTTGTGTTTCGATTGTAAAGGTAGACGCCATGGGCTAGGTCAGCTTAAATTTGCTGATGGTACCTGCTATAAGGGACAGTTTGAAAATGGCTTATTCCATGGATGTGGCGTTCTTGTGTTCCCTGATGGATCCAGGTATTCTTCATTTAGCATTCTTTTGTGATCACTTGGTAGTTTGTATCATTGTTTATGTGAAAATAACTTATTTTTTTTGCCAAAGGTACGAGGGAGATTTTGTACAAGGTAAATTTCAGGGTGTGGGAATCTTCAATCGTTTTGACGGGATGACATTTGAGGGAGAATATAAAAGTGGACGTGTGGAAGGATACGGTAATTGTTCATTACATTACAAAGATTATTTCCTCTGTTGATTAAATCACAAAAAAAAAATCTGATTATCATCTGACAATCTTGTGTCACTGCTGCTTGATTGTAGGTCTGCTGACGTTCCCCGACGGAACACACGGAGTGCCACGGAATGAGGGCCTGTTCGAGAACAACAAGCTGCTGAAACGGGAGAAGTGTCAGGCGGTGGTCCAGAGAGCGCAGGGCTCGGCCACCAAGGCCCGCGGCCTCTCAGTATGACCAAAGGAGCCACAGCACAGTGCCCGCAGGCCTGGCTGGCCCTCAGGGATGGGTGACAGGGTTCACATCGCCTCCCTCTTACCCACGTGGGTTCTGTTTCACATTTGCCTTTGCCTCATCACTGATGCTGAACCTGAGTGGCTCACTCCACCCACTCTTGCCTTTCGTCGTGGCAACACTGTCCCATCTTTGCTGCTCGGTCTTGGCTCGACCCATTGCTGCTGTATTCCATGTTAGGAGTGGATCACCAGAATACTTAATTTCCATGTAGTTATTATTACAGTGAGTGATCAGGCTAACAACTAGTTATCAGCCCATTTGGGCATCAGATGTTCAAAGTCATGGCGTAGCAATCATTCTACTTTACTGTATTTGTCTGCAGCTATGATGGGAGTACATTTCACCCCATAGCTCCGTAATGTAGAGAGTAATTTAACAAATGTTGTCCAAAAAATATATTTGGAGCAACAATTAGAGAAAGTTTGTCACTCACCTATGCAGACTGACTGGCTGCTTAGAACATCTTACAATGAGCCACCTCTGTGATAACCTCACATGCAAACTGACATATCTTTTATCTGAACTTGACACCTTATCCATCTCCTGTATACAACAACAGACACTTGCAAGTTGCTGTGGGGTGAAAAATGAGAATGTTTTAACCTTTGAACTTATTTCAGGCTGAAAAGGTGTGACCTTGACTTATACACCCAAGGCTCTGTGGACAAGTTTGTATTTGATCACTTTTGTTATCTGTCTTTGCCTTCACTTTGCCTTTCAGAACGGAATCAGTGACTGATGTATGGTATTGTGCATTACACTGTCACAGTGTTGTAATAATTGTTTGGGTGAAAATGGATGAAAAGATAAGATTGTTTTTTTCCTCACAACAAAGGCAGGCATTTTTACAGCTGCTCAGTACACAAAACTAAGTGTACTTTGATTTTTTAAATATTCAGTATCGTATGGCTTTCTCTTAAATTACTAATTTCATTCTCACCATGTCATTTTGTTTCACTCATGTCTAAGATCTGTGTGATTATAGCCTGCTGGTAATGGTACCATGCAACGCATCATAAAATGCATTCAGTTCAAAAGCAAGTAATTTGCTATATGTGTGTATTGTTATAGAGTAGCATCTCACAAAAAAAGCCGTTCTTGATATATCATAATTTTCAAAGCACTTCACATAATATTGATTGGGCTACCCACCGATTCATATGTGTGTGTTTCAGATGCCAACAGCTGGTCCAGTCGTCCTTGCAATTCTGTAATGCGTGGAGTAGTTTGAAATATAGAAAAGGGAAATTGTTACATTATAATGTTCAGATAGACTAATATTGTTGTCCTGGTGATCAGGGCAATAAAACATTCTTTGTTCGCTTGCTTAATTTATTCTAAGAGAGAGACATTTATAGAAACTTGTGAATCCCTGCGAACAGTATTAAGAGTACTCGATCACCTGTCACTATTATGCCCATCCAATCAAGGAAATACTCTGAGTGTCAATCATGTATCTTCTCCAGAGCGGCTCTGGGAAGACCACAAAGAGGACGGGGTATACTTTCAGATTGGCTAGTCTCCAGGGACAGCAGACTATGGCTTTGATATTTCTTAAAGCGGAGTTTCTGTGTGCAGAATAGTCCGTACGATCAGGAGTTTCATCAGCTTTGGAACAGATTAAGGAGCCTTGTAGCTGATTTAAAGTCAGTTGGTTTAAATAAGAATGTACATATGTTGACTATATTTCAACAATTCAGAATAATCTTACTGATTATCTGGTGAAACAGTAAAAGAAAAACTGACTGATGGTTTACCTATTTTTACTGCGCAAGGGTCACATTCAAGCCTATGACTTAATTGTATACCTAAAACCAAGACCACAAAATGCATAAATGAAATCATTTCTTACATGTCTTCATATCCCTGTTCTCTGAGTGTCAATCCATACACTCAGAAATGAACACCTGCATGCTGTCACCTGAAACAGTATGCATATGAAATAGGTGACCTCTTACAATTCACTTTGATTTCAAGTGAACCGCGTTTTTGATAGCGTAAGGGCATTTAGAGTATTTGGCCGGTGTATTTCTCTGTGCGTGCGTGTGTGTGTGTGTGTGTGTGAGTATATTTGTTTACCATCTCAATCTTTTGTTGTGTTTGTAATGTGGTTATGCTGGAAGTTGACCACCTTGTGTGCATCTCACATCAGACTTCAATTCTGTCAATTGCTTGAGCGTGGTGTGTCAACTGAACTTTCATTTTAACAGTGAAATAGATTATGCACTTGAAAGGCAGCCAAAGGTCTTGTGAAGTGCTGGCAATATTAAACCGTGGAGTGTTTCTGAAAGTGCTATTAATTCTCCTTAATTCCAGTATTTGTTAATGAATACATATCCACAAATACTTTCAAGAAGTGTACACACTCAAATGTACTGAACTCTCCATTGTGAGACGGGCTTATTAAATAAACTTTCATTGCATACATTTTGTGTGTTATGGACTTTACTGGAAGAAGTAGGCCTACCAGAAATAAACCTGTTTCTTACTCAGTGGCGAAATAGTATCAGATATAGCATCCAAAGAGATTTCATCCATTAAACACTTATCCTTTGCCTGTTGTTTACATTTCACAATAAATCCTGGCCCCCAATCAAATAATTTACATAGGTGCCACACTAAACGCCAAGGCCAATTAACAACCACACTTTCTTGATTGGCATCATCTTTAAGTGGATACAGAGGCAAACCAAGCTAGATCCAGCATTCAGACCAGCAAGGAAATGTGAACGGCTATTCATTCTGCTGAATGAATGACATAGTTCACAACACAGTTGACAATAAAAATCCTTTTAGCTATATTGAATTCCTCTTGTCTTTATAGCAGTGTAGGTGCACACACACAGGTTTGGAAGCCATAAAATAGTATGTGTCTGTATACTTCATATGTGTACATATCATTTTCTGCCATATCCTTCTCAGTCATAATGTATAAATAGCTTTTGTGGCATATGCCTGGACTTTCACCTTGAGAGAGAGGGAGGCTCGTTACCATGGCAACCACTTTCAGTTCTCTCCCAGTGAATTTACATGCAGGTTGATTATTCACAGCGAACTCCTATGGTTCTTTTCTGCCGTGGCAAAGGGTTGTCATTCACAAGCCTCAAATAGCAGTAATAGAGACAGAGTGAAGAATAACTGTGTCTCCTTTGTGTCCCGTAAGTGGAATGTGTTCAAGTGTTTCATAATGAATTATAGGCCTATTCTTGGTCGAACTAATTCTTCTTTCATCCACTGTTCTATATCTGTTCGTGCTGACATAGATGGTACCCTACTGTCTCCATCATAACTTAATTTGATAAGTAGCTGTCTCAGTATAAATTGTGTAATTCCTTTTTTCTGGAAAAAAAAGCTCTTCTTCTTTAGTAAGCACACAGTTTATTCACATTTCATAGGGCTAGACAAACAGATTCAAACATGTAATTACTGATTGTAAATCATGTAGGCTACCACCACACTGACAAAAGTTGAGAAATGCAGGTACTATTTTTCAGATGTGGAAATAGCAGTGCCGTTGTGTGGTCTGAATATAGTACTGCAAGTACTATTCCACTGGCACTTTGAACATCTTCAAACATTCCTCCAGTCCCCCATTATCAGTGTACTGTACATGGCCTCAGCACAATTCATCATGTTGTTGGTGGTGCCTGAATGGTTTATCCAACCAATTAGGAATGCAATATACTGTAAATATAACTAGTAAATATCAGTATTCAGCTCAGCCCAAGGCACGCTATTTTATTTTTTATATATATATATATATATATATATATATATATATATATATATTTAGTTCTGGGGAGATTCTTACATGGGATATAGAAGTTGACCCTACTCATACATTTAAGAAAAATGTATCTATAAAAACCCATCACATAGCCTATAAGAGGGGGTATAGTATGGTTATCACATTGTGGAATGTCCTACCATCTATAAAAGAATGCATGCCTCCACTGAAATTAAGGTAAATTGTGCATTGACTTAATCCAAGACAGGTTCCCATAATTCACCTTCTCCCAATCTTGGGGTCAGGACCCCATGTGGGGTTGCCTGAAATTCAAATGAGGTCAGCTGACATACTGGGTATCTCACAACTGAACAGTGCATTATATAAAAATATGCATAAATGAAATAAAATTAAATGAAATAATAATAATAAAAAAAATGACACCCAAGTTAAACAATGGATCCATCAATACAATCTAGCTAAGTAAAAATAAACTCACACAGCCCGCATGAGATGTTTGACAGATGGAATTATGCTTGATCAATGTTCAAAACAAAATGGCAAAACAACCAGGCGCACAAGGATATTCGGGGAAAATCAATGTACCACTCTTGTCTGGATGTTACAGCAGAGATGAGTTGCACTCTCTCACAACATTTGAATAATTGGGGTCCCCAACGTTTTGAGATATCAAAATAGGGTCACCTTCCAAAAAAGGCTGGGAACCCCTGCAATAATCTATTGCATCTATTTTCATTTCATAGTTGAAAAAATAAACCATGTTTGATCCAGTGTGTAAGTGCTGTGGGTTCGCCGTCTTTTCCACTTTTATCACAATCAGCCTTCCAGTGATGAGACTTAAGACAGGCAATACTATCAGATTGCACTTTTTATTACATGTCCTGAGTCAAATGTAATGCCAAATAAAGTTATAAAGCATTGTCAGATTGACTACAATTATAATCTTATCACTGTAAACTCAGAATGAGGGGAGTGGGGCAATGATGGGCAACATCAACTTCACCAGACTTAACAGCTCAAAGTGATAATACTCACAACAACAGCTCCTTGCCTTCATCTCAAAAATCCAGGTAATCACGGAGAAGACAGAGATATGGTGAGCCTCTATCTTGTTTGCATATTTGAAATCAATCAGACGTGTTGTGTGGGATATAAAAACACCTAATGCTGCACTGGTGTTTGAAGACTTTTCATTGTATACTGTAGGTGGCTCATTATTGGTCAATAACTTGGTCCCTGGCCAAGAAAGGCAACACTTAAAACACCTAAAATATAGAGAGACCTCACCTCACCTACAGTGGACCAACCATGCACACATAAACAACAATAAACACCAGTTAGTACAAACAAAGAACATACAAAGCAACAAACAGAGCACACCACCTTACACAACAACAAAACAGCTCTGCACAAGCCACACCACATTAAACATAGCAAAGCACAGCACAACATAAGGACAGCAATTAACAATTAACAATTAACACTGGCCTAGCCTGTACATCCCAACAACAAACATATTAACGTATGAAAATGAAACTCTATATGTCTGCTGGCTCATTCTGCACAACACATCCAAGTCATAGAACAATATGTAGGCACATCATATCTGACGCCACTTATCAGCCCCTATCAGACATCAGCTTTTTCCGTGATGAGAAGTTCAATCTTATCAGCCTTGTGGTTCAAGTTACACTTGCGGAGTGTTTGAAAGAAGCTCTCACTGGCTGGCTGCAGACCTTGTTTTTCAATCCATGCAATGAGAAGGCTTCTGGTCTGCTCCTCCTCTGAACCAGGATTGTCATGCTTGTGTCGATCCACCTGAACAGGAGACATCCCAGTCCTGGCGGCAACCTTCCTCATGTCACTCCAAGACAGATGTTCAACAATTTCGTCTATGAATTTATTCAAGTCGATGCCTGTAAATGAATATGATACATAAAATATGAAACACAGAAGAAATCCCAAACCATGTCTCATCCACAAGAACCTGGGTATTGTGACTAGAATACGTAGCTTTTCTATGCCCTTTCGACCTTTCATCCACACACAAACTGTTTTAGCTAACTGAAAACTAATGAAAAACATTATGTGGACAATGTGGACAGTGAAAACAGAGTTTTGGGCTTATAATGCGCTATTACAGTATGTCCATTGTTTATGTTTCCGAGGCAGCTGACGGGCTAACAAGGCTTCGAGGTCTCAACCTGCTTGTTTGTCATGCTCTTGACAGTATTTCATAGCTGTTTGCAAATACATGTGGACAGATTTTTTTGAATAAGGAGAAAAATACCTGCCTAAGTGAAATCGGTAAAATAAGTTATCAATTCAATTATCAATGAAATCACCAACTGTAAGTCCAAAGCATAGTACAGCTCAGACTACCGAATGACAAAAGTACTCCTTATGTATACACTTCCTAAAACTTCTATTGAGGATCACTGCGCAACAGCTATAAAATGTAATGACTTCAGAGACCAAATCTAACTCGTTGTCATTTCCCGATCCTAATTGTCTTTCTCCCACTCGGTTCATGTCACTCTTCACTATCCTTTCTGAATACAGTTTTTGCCTATTGCTTACACACTAAAATCAAATGCTTACACCAAAGCCTCAATACCTATAGTTCTTGTATTATACTTTACACACAGTGTAACCATAGCTTAAACACATTCTCTGCTTTGCACATTGTTTGCAATTCTGCAAAACACTTTTTGCAAAACACTACACACATTTTCTTTCTGCAAAACACTTTTTGCGAAACACTGCACACATTTTCTTTCTGCAAAACACTTTTTGCAAAACACTACACACTTTTTCTTACATTAAACACTTTGTGCTAAAACAAAATCCCCTGATATCATTGGGAAAACACTTTGTTCAAAATTCTAAACTCATCTGGCAATTGCAAGCACTTACTTATACACCTGAAAACACGTGCACAGAAAACATAACACCAATCGGTCTGAACCTTAGCACTACAAATAGGCCTCAGGTAAGCCATTTTGAGAACTATGGGTGCCTCTCAACATCTCTCCTCGATCCTCGATGCTTGATCCTCGAGGGGCGTTCCCACTGATCTATAACTAGCACTGGATAGACTATCCCATTGTTGTCACCCCATCATTCTTTATCTAGATCAGTGAGGACGAGGATCGAGGAAGGAAGGGAGGGTGTAAAAGACCAAATGAGAGGCACCCAATGAGAGTAAGAAGTATAGGAGGACAAGGAGAGAGAGCTGTCGGACGTGGAAGAGGACAAGGACAAAGACAAGGACCAGTGCAGAGATGTGTCTCAGATGACATCAGGGCTGCTCTGGTCTGAGATTGGTTCAACAACCATATAAATTTCATATATCAAAAGTTGTATACCTGCCCCCTTACAGCCCATTTCTAAATGCAATCGGGGAATTACAGTATTTTCAATTACAGGATCAATCCTTTTTCTTTCGTTTTGTTGCTATATTTGACATTTCTATTTCTCTTTATTTCTGTAAGAATGTTTGTTTTTTGTAAAAACTCTTGATTGATTACAACTTTTGCGTTTTACAGAAGACGAGGTCTGAGAAAATGACCAAAAAAGATAATTAAAAAAAAATGCAAAGACGGCAGTGTTTCATGTAAAGCACATCAGTGTGTTACTTGTGAGATGTAGGATAATTCCAATGGTGCTTGTGTGTTTAGTTTTGTTGCAAGAATTTAGTTTTTAGAAAGGAGTGTTGTGTTTTGATTGCAGTGTTTCATTTTGGCATAGATGTGAGTTGTTTATCCCCAAGTGCTATGTCTTATATAGCTGTGTGTAGAGTTTTGACATAATGAGCCAAATGCTGCAAAATGTGTGTAAGCAATAGGCAAAAACTGTAAAGGCTGAAGACCCAAAAACTGCAAAATGAACTAATTGACTTTTACACATTACACCTTACGCAATTATTAATAGTGGAAAAAACAAAGGGATACCTTTTAGCAGAAGTCCAACCTAAGAATAAAACAAATTTGGGAAGAGGTTAGAAATAGTCATATCATACTCTACAAATCTACAAATATGAATATAACATATGACTATATTACACATAATGAAAGTATTTCTCTCATCTTGCACTGCAGAATATGAATATATTTTCACCAAATAAATGTTAAGACATACAATACATCGATGAACACCTTTTCAGCAGTAAATTGTGGACACTATTTTTTTCATGCATACTTCACTTCCACCACAAAACCACAAGATGGCCATGAAAGGCCACCTTCTCATGGACTCACCTCTGGAACTGCAGGTGTCAGCTTCTTGGCTGTAAAATGGGAAATTACATGATGTGAGATGTTGATTAACAGAGATTGTTGGCAAAATGTAACATTTACAATTGGGTCTACACCACACTGGTCAATCTACTATTCCTAGACAGGCCATCAGGAAATTCAACTTTTGCAGAATTTACTGTATCACACTAACTAACTAGTCAAATAACTGTCTAGATATTCAAGGCTATACGATTTACATGAAAAAAACATGTGGCGAAAGCCAACGATTTTAGTGTTTTAGTATTATTGGTGTAAGCCTGGCCCCCTGATTTTGACAACTGATGTTGCCATAGCAACACAGCAACACAGACTACCCACTGCCTCCTATGGGAAACAACAAATCACTTGGCTAATAGCTTTGCCCCACCATTTTATATTTGTACAAATTAGAAATGTGGCTCTTATTCATGCTGTGGTTGTTATTCAAATGGTAATGTAATTTGGACATAAATTACTTAACAATGGATATTCCACTCATTGCAGGCAGTGTACATTTCTTTCTGTGGCTACTATGAGATCTACTGTAAGTTTGTATCCCAGAAAAAAAAAGACAATTGACCATGTGACTGTTTGTAATATGGTACTCACCAAAACAAAACTTCTTTTTCCACCAAAGAGCACCACAAATCAGAGCAGCAGTAGCGATAACAGCAACAGCGATACCAACACCAGCACCAATACCAATACCATCTGTGTGCAAAAAATACAGTCCACTTCATCAATATAGTCACTAGTTGTATGAATAGCCAAATTCTATTTAGTCTGAATATCTTGTTGTGAGCTTTAGTTTACAAAATTAGCCTCCGCACCAGAAGTTTTCTTGCAAACAGTGTTCTTCCTGGGTGTGCATGGTTCCTCCACTCCAAAGTCACATCTGCAATGAGCAAAACAGAATCAGTTACTGCATATCCTAACAAGATAATATTCATTGGATAGCTCTGCCATCCTATTCCAAATCACTGGGTTTGCACATTAGGGTTGGGCAATTTGGACTTAGAGCCAAACCAAGATATCTTTCATTGTAATGCTATAATGACATGAAAATAGTATAACCTTCAACACTATCTTTTTGCCACAAGGCACATCAACATACATCATCTTGACTGCCAGGCAAACACAAACAATAACCATCATGAAAGGCTAAACTATAGCAAACTAGATGTACCGCATAGCGTGTGTGTGTGTTTGTGTGTGTGTGTGTGTGTGTGTGTGTGTGTGTGTGTGTGTGTGTGTGTGTGTGTGTGTTCACTTGTGAGTGTGTTTGTGTGTGTGTGTGTGTGTGTGTGTGGATGTGTGTGTTTATGTGCATATGAGTTTATGTGTGTGTGTGTGTGTGTCTATGTGTTTGTGTGTGTGTGTGTGTGTGTGTGTGTGTGTGTGTGTGTGTGTGTGTGTGTGTGTGTGTGTGTGTGTGTGTGTGTGTGTGTGTGTGTGTGTGTATGTGTGTGTGTGTGTGTGTGTGTGTGTGTGTGTGTGTGTGTGTGTGTGTGTGTGCATATGGCTAAAGTGTGTGCATACTATATGGCTAAAGACCGACGGCGAGTAGATTTTTGTATAGGTGGCTGAATTATGGCAAGTAATGCGCCACATTGGTGTGTGGAACAGGCTGCTTCACATCTGTGTTCTGACCAATGTTGACATGGTCAGGATTTCTTTTCTGATAATGACTGGCGGACAATACATTACATAAGGCTATATGGCTATACTTGCCAAAACGAGAAAAGGAAAAGTCCTACAGTTATTTGATTACCCTTCCATGTACCTGCTAAGAAAACAAATAGCCACACAAATAAAAGCTAGAACTTGAAAGTTTCAGCTGTTGCAAAGAAACATATTACTTTTTCAATGGCAGCGAATGGAATGATATGAAAGATCGTGTTTCATAACTCAAAACTTGCCACGCCACAGTCATTATATTCTTGCAGCATCATTATACCAAAAATCCTTGAATACTGACCAAGATAGAGCAATTAATTCGCTCCGCTTCATATAAAAAAATATTGTTTAGCTTTGGCCTGAAACAATAAATGGGCTGGTAATTTTTTGGTAATGTTTAAATATATAAATGGCCTGGTAACGCTTGGGCTGGTAGGCTAAAAAGTTCATTTCGACCCATGGTGTGCCTGTTTGCCTGCATGTGTCTTTTTGTGTGTGTACATGTGGATGTGTTTATGTGAGTGCATGCAAGTGT
The DNA here is from genome assembly GCF_963854185.1 of Sardina pilchardus. Classification (NCBI taxonomy): domain Eukaryota; kingdom Metazoa; phylum Chordata; class Actinopteri; order Clupeiformes; family Clupeidae; genus Sardina; species Sardina pilchardus. Next base: position 6,702,902 of record NC_085011.1, on the reverse strand, counting down.
TTATGTATGGGTGTGTGTGTGTGTGTGTGTGTGCATTTATATGAATGTATGTATGTGTATAGTATGTGCCAAGTTTCATGCAGCCCGGTCTTTCAATGTCCCGAGAATCACTGACACAAAATTACTGAAGAAAAAGTGTCCTGCAGTCATAATAAGTACATTAAAAAAGATTGAAATACCAGTAAAAACCCCAATATCATATGCCACTGGTAGATAATGATAGCCCTATTGTGCTAATCTTATTTTTATATTTAGCACTAATATCAATATTTTCATTCAATGTTTCCAAATTCTCAGGAATGATTTGTGAGTTTATTTAATGTGGAAATGTCAGATTAAGCATGATACTCACTCTTCACAAGGATGACATGCTTTACAATGCTCTGATTCGCAGAAGAAACCCTTCATGCATCTACACACAACATCGGATATGGTTGTGCAGCGTCCTTCTTCCTCTAGATTGGCTAACAAAGACAACAACCAATATCATTAGAGTTTGAAGCAAACACAATACAGCCCACACATTCATCAAATACACAAATATTCAGCAGTGGATATTAACTGAAGATCAATTCACAAAACATACTTGGCGATTTTTACTTCATGACGGCCGAAACTTTCTTAACAACAATAGCTTCAGGCAATGTAACTGAAACGTTAGGCGAAACTTTATGCATGCAATACGTCTTCAATAACTAAAAACAGCTCCAACATCGTACTCCTGATGGCTCAGGTCAGAAAAAAAAACTAGGCTAAAGAGGGAGAAAGATGGAGAGAGAAAAAGACCACATGATTATGCCAATTGAGCAGGAACAGATAGTAGCAAGGTTGAGTGAGGAAAGATTCAGGATATCAGGATTTATCCAGTAAAAGAGAGTCTTAGTAACTTATTTTAAGGTGTTATTACGCTTTCAATATTGTTTACATAATCACACTGAACCAAGATCGGGCCACACAACCCATAAGGGACTATACATCCCTCCTTCTCTAGATTGACATTGTGGCCAATTCTGGTTTGGGATAACTCGGTGCAAACATGTGGACAACTAAAGTGAATTTTAAACAAAAATACACTTACTATTCGTCTAGTTAGTTAGGTCATATTTCTATGGGTCAGGTGGCAGTTTGCACAGGCACTCAATCCAATTGTCATCAACTTCACACTAACGCCTTTGCCATTCTATCTACCGCATCATAGTTTTCAAATACAACCACAAGGTTTGACTTTCATGGAGAGGAGCTCATAGACTGTACTTTATGTCAAAAGGAAATGTTGTTAGTGCAATGTCGGAAATTTGACCTCAAAGACACACAAAAAAAATCTGGGGGCCCCAATTCAAATGATGAAATAAGTTTTATTGAGGCAAAATAAGAGTTGGGTATCATCTGCGTAGCAGTGATGTGAAAAGCTACGAGAAGTGATGGGAAGCCATGAAAAGTGTGTATAATCTCATATAGCAAAAGTTAAAAAGCATTTATTGTAGCGGCATGGTCACATTAAACCTTTCTGAAAAAAAAACTGCAACGCGTTTCAGCAATGTAGCCTTTATCAGGGAGTCGTTTAAAAGAGGGTTTTTTTTAGAGTTTTGGAGTGTTTTAGAAAGGTTTAATGCAGGGGTCTCAAACTCAAATGAGCTGGGGGCCACTGTAACCAACATCAACTGGTTGGGGGGCCGCATAGGTTGCCCCCCCCCCCCCCCCCCAAGTCTATGGTTTACGAAGGTGTAAATACTGTAGACTAGGCTATAGCCTACCTATCTAATCAGCATATGATGTCTGGATGACAACTACCTCGAATTATGCACCTCTCAGTAAATACTGAATGTTGAACATATTTGAGCAGTTTTACTTTACTTTTTTTTGTCCTTTCCCCTACATAAGAAATTAACAGCAAAACAGTAAAATGTAACAACAGTAAACTATGGCTACGCCTACTAGGCTACTAACACAACGCTTTTGTATAGCCTACAATGAAGTAGCCTGGTCAAATCAGTGCCTGTCAAGTGACTTTGTAGTTTTTCAGCTGTACGGGGTCCAGGACACTATCATCTCAATTACCACTGGCACCTCCATTATGTTGGGCAGAGGGTCGAAGCATGGTAGCCGCTAGAAAACACTGTCGTTCACTCAAAAGACGCACCTTCACAGACGCACCCAGATCACTGTCAATTACGATCGATCATAATCTCCAAAAGGCAGACATAGGCTACTTCAGAATCAGATATGTGAATAACAGACCCAAGACCTCATGAAACGTGATTTTTTGTTTCAACATTTGATGTATTTCTGCTTCAGTTTGTGCAAAACTATGTCCTGCATGCATCGCTTTCGCGTCATTACAAACCGCACGTCTCCTGCATGTAGTTTAATGAGGGGGCTAGTTTGTGAAAACGTTGCTTGAATCGAAACACTTCGATGTCTAGCAGGTGGAGTCTAGGCTACAAATGAGACTTGTCACCGTACCTCCCGTCTGTTTTAACCCGTGTCGTTTATCGCATAAAAAATACCCTCAAGGGGTGACTTAGGCATTATTATTTTGACAGAAGTTGAGGGCTGGAACATGTTGCAAGTAAACAATTGCTAATTCGTGTTGTTGTCACAAGCCTGAGCTATGGTAGCGCAGCCATAGAGCCCAGCCCACGATTGTTACAAAATATAAAATGCCCAGATGCATGCGCGGGCCGCACTAACATTAAGCTTCGACTTCAGGCCGGGGGCCGCAAAATATCATCTTGCGGGCCGCAATTGGCCCGCGGGCCGCGAGTTTGAGACCCCTGGTTTAATGTGACCAAGCCGCTACTAAAAAGGCTTAACTTTTGCTATATGAGCGTGCCTTGGAGTTCCTCGTGCTTTTTCATCTGAATTTTCCCATTCAAAGAGCACCTCAAACAAACTTTTTCTGAGTCAAAGACTGAGAGTTGGTGTGCATGGCAAAGAGAAGGGGCCCCAGCACCAAGCCTTCAGACAGCCCTGTATCAAGATGGTGACATGCAGATGTCTGTCCTAGCCATGACACACTGAATGATGGCCCAGTAAAGTTTTTACCATTCCGTATCTACAGCAAGTAGCCTATGCTATCATAATAACATGTTAATTGCAGTGTGGTCAACATTATTCCAAGACAACTGGTGTGAGATTGCAGCTTTATTCACGATACCGGGAGCATGTTACTCACATGAAAGTCAAAGTAACAAAGCCCACACATCTGTGGGTGAAGCCAGTTCTTATACCCAGCAGTACAGGAAAGACTTTTCAATAAATAAAAATCAAAGGTGTATATTGACATCGGCAATAGGCCCAAATGAGCTTGTAAATATTGCCATATCAAATAATGACTAAAATTCAATATCGTGCATCCCTAGTATCAAGCTGTTTCAGTGGAGTGACCACTTTAATGATTTACCTAGAGTCAAATACCTTTAGAGTTGCATACAGAGCACTGCTCACACTTTCCCTCAGAATTGGCCTCTGCAGCATATGTTCCTGTTGGGCAGTGCTCACATTTAGGCTGGGGGTTGGCTGCGTCGCAGTGGCTGAGAACAAAATAACCTGACATGCACACAAACACAAATTAGAAAAATTAGAAAAATGTCAACAGTTTCATTGACAATATAGATTCATTCGAGGATGATCTTGATTTAGTTTACCTTTAGAACAAAGGCAGCATGTATTCCCGTTGTGACTGTAATTCCCAATTTGACAGCCGCTTGATGATGCCAATGGCAACAGACCGATCACCTGCACATAGAGTCAGTGGCGGTTTTAGGTACGGGCGAACCAGGCGGTCGCCCGGGGCGGCATCTTGTATGGGGCGGCACGAGCGCTTAACCCTATGAGCCCGACTGACGCAAAGTGCGTCAAAAAACACTCATGGGGGCGCTCGTGGAGGATCTCGCCTGGGGAGTAATTCAGTCTAGAACCGCCACTGCATAGAGTGATATGCACAAAGTTGCGCCTTAGGCTACAATGTTGCTACAATGTTGCTCCAAGTGCCAGGCGAAAGTAGCGAAAATGCGGACGAAAGTAGCCTATGTCATATCAGCTAACGTTAACATGTTCAACTTTGATCTAAATGTAATGCATTATAGCATAGAGGCCGAGGATCGCCTTGGCTTACTTCATGTGACTCGAAAAACGTCATCGACAAAATCGAAACTGAAAGTAGGCTAGGCCTATTTTTGTAAACGAGTTTTGTGTTATGTATATCTTAATTTCAGTTGTTGTAATAAAATGTTGCTGAAGTTGATTTAAAAAAAAAAATACATTGACTACAAATGGGTCTGCGAAGTCAGTTCGCAAAATAGGCTAGGCCTACGTTAAAAGAGAGAAACGTGTCATAGCAAAATTTCCAAACTTTCCCAACTTGTTAACGTTAGCCTAGGCTACTTCAGATGTGGTTGTAACACTGAACATAAAGTCACACGCATCTATGGGTTGTAAGAAACTCAACAGACTTACCAGTATGCAGACTATCCATACACTTTTACGCATGGTTAAAAAGGCACTCGTCGAAAGTCACTCGTTTGTTGTCAACTTCCTTGTTGTCGGTCGAAGTTCTTCTAACGTTAAGGCACATCGGGCGTCTCCCATCAATGAGATGCCAGTCAACCTGAGACAGACCACAGACGCATAATGAAGTATTCGGAGGATGGGCTATGTGGGGCGCGGTGGCTTTTGCCGCGAGAATGGACATGTACCGTTAAGGCCTACCAGGGTGACGTTTAAGGCCGATGTCGTTGTTTTCTAAGCGCAGACAACTGTGGTTTTGAATAGAGGATCCATCCTTCCCAGACTGTTGTTACATTGTACAGTAGGCCTAGGCTACTGCCTATATTGAGTCATGAATAGGCAAAGTAGGCCTAATTAATTGTCCTCAATCTTTCGATTCATATTGCAAAGGCCTACATTTACGACATAACTTAGGCTACATATGAGAGAAAGAAAATGCTTGTGACTTTCGACGACTCCACATTCCTTATTCCATTGAGATTTGTATGATTAGATCACAAAAGTATTTTCATAATTTCTTGAAATGATGTGGTGTCACTCACGCCATAGAAATCACATAGGCCTACATAGGCCTAACAATCTGTTAATGCAAACATATATTTCACAATCAACAAAAGACTTCAAAACAGGTAGGCTATCATTCGCTGTTAAAAAAAATCAAAACTGTGCAGAATGGCACCAAATATTGTAGGCTATAGCACTTGAGTGGGATGTGACTGAAGTTCAAATGTGGGTCACACCAGGTGAGCAAATATTTTTCGCAATATAGTGTGTAGTAGCCTACAATTATGAAAAATTTGATTTACATGTGGGGAAATGGTGCATCATATGGTGTGATTAGTTAATTAAAGTTAATATTGACAAATAAAGTAATTTACTTTTGACATTTTCTTGTAAAATGGGTCACACCAAAAGATGGGTACTGAAGTAGGAGTGCTGGAAATAGCCTAATTTATTGAAAGAAATATGAGAAGTTACTCAGCTTTCAATGTCCTTCTGAGATGTTATTATACTTCCTGGATGAGGAAGGAGCCCATATCCTCAAAGGCCTCCAGACAATTTAAACAGAAGGGCCACACCATATGATATTGATTTTTTTTAGACAAAATCTTTTTGTTCATGTCTGAACTTTTAAAACAGCAGATTTGCAAGAAGACATCTGCTGGCATTAATATACTTAAGTAAGGGGAAATATCATTTTATTTGTTTTATTCATAATCAAACTTTATGAAATGGGCTTGGAACAGTCCCACCATTTGAGCTTCCTGGTTTGGCTGAAAATTGTGAAAAACAGGAATATGAGTGGCATGTATGGCCTATATGTGAATATAAAGCAGCTTATTTTGAACAATATAACCACATATATTTACATATTAGACATTTCTTCCTACTTATGTTTGACGCTCAGGACCACAAAAAGACCGTGCCACGTCAACCCATTAACATCTGTTCAGTCTTTGATAGTTTAGGGCTACCTAATGGGGACCTACCTTAGGGGAGTGTGAGATCAAGCCTCTAAATTAAGCCTTCAATTTAAAACAGGCTCTAAATACTATTTCAGGGGGGAAAAATCCCCAATGTTAATCTTTGGGGTACATATATTGTTTTTATTATTTAAATAATCCAGAGGAATGTTGATTGCAGTACTAGACATGACCAGCAGATGTCCATGTAGCCTATATCTGTTCATACAGCCTATACAGAGATGCACAGAAGACTTGGACGATTTGACTGATAAAAAGCCAGCCTGCGACATTTGCCTTAAGAAAATCACACTGAAGTCGAAACTGCTATCAAAATGTTCCACATTGTGTGTTATGAGTTATCAATCCTCTATGATTAACTGTGTCTCTGTGAGTAAATTCCAGAATTCTGCTAATTATCCCAGAACGGGTCTATAGAATCCATAGAGGAAGAAAACTTCCAGCATATGCGTACGTTACAATAACATTTGTCAAGCCGAAAAGTATCTGTAAATTGTTCTAAAAATGTCAATTGAGAAAGGCATTTGACAGGTCAAAATGAAGAGTATGGGTCTGCTATTTACTTTGAGCTCTATTGAATGAAATTGGATGTTTCCATGAAACTGTTGAACAGCCACTTATAACACACACGTGGGCCCATAGCTTTTCCACGAGTGCAGACTAGGGCTGAAGACCTCAATTTGTTTGATCTTGCCAAGTGGACTCAATGAGCACTGTAACTCTGACCTTGTTAGGTCTCCCCCTTTTTTCCAAGTACAACATTCTTGGCCACAGATTCCAAACTTCCTTGAGGGACGGTCCATTGGGATCCATATTAAATTTCCAGCTCTTTGTACTCTGTGGGATTCCTGGAAGAGTGAGGTCCGTGCTGTGTGCTTGTTGTCTTGGTTCATCGCAAGAGGACATCGTAGAAAGTCATAGAGAGGGGACTGTCCTGAGTTGCAAATGACATATTGCGGAGCGGTATCATCACCAACACAGATGGGTGTAATATGGGTCAAAGGTCACTGAGACATTTCTTCAGAGGATTGTTTTCATTTGGACTGATAATACATGGATGGGTACACATGCAGGCCCCGTGTTCTCAATGGCATGTCACTTTCAGTTTATTTCTGTTTAAGTCCTCATTTAGCAAGACTTCTCAAAAATCGTATATTACCTGGCATTCCTCACAAGAGAACAAGATTGATGAAATAAATGGCAATTTCCATTACAAATCTGATTATTTGATAGTTGGTGCTATTCTGACATTATATGTCAAACTGGTATCCACTGATTCTTGTTTTGACTAGAGTCTGGTCAATGAACCTCAGAAAAGGTTTCATTGTTGTTTTCTGAGCCATGATGCTCTTGGGATACTGAGCCACTTGCATGAGGCAACAGTGAGTTCTCTTTTCTTGCAGTCAGAGTTCATGGAGTTGAGGACTGTGGGCTTCAGCACACACATATTCAGTTTTCACACGCTTATGTACTCTGTATGACTGATGTGAAGATTAAGCCCGTATGGATCTCTTCATTAGACAATTCCTGGGTAGGCTATATAGGCCTATAGCCTACATAAAATACTGTAATGCTGTTGTTTTTTGTGTGTTGACCGTTCATTGTATGTTGAAGTGGGCAAGGCATACTACACACTAAATAAATGCTAGATAAGTGGGATTCAAGGCCTGTCCTTAATGGGGTAAACTGTTGCCCTTTACAGTAAGTTATTCACAAAATCGCTGCTATTAGTTCGTGAAATCGCTAATAACAGATAATAATAAATCATGAAATACTGGAACATGTTGGCCTTATACAGCATGCTTAGGCTACATTGAATTTAGAGCTAAATAACCAATTTGTGTTATAATCTGCCTGTTTCTCTACTTGCCTTCAGAAAGCACAGAAATGTATTAAATTCGATGGCCATGGGGAACACTATAGGCTA
>NC_085011.1:6357482-6372482 GCF_963854185.1 Sardina pilchardus | reverse complement strand
TAGCTATATCTTCTCCCTTTCATCAGCACTGTCCACCAATGATTAGTACCAATTAGTACCTTTTTTAAATCTGGCTGAAAACATCCGGTTTCCATCGAATCAACTGTGTGTCAGTAGATACCCCCCCATCAGTTGTCAGCTTGTCTGTCAACACCTTGCTTTAAGGACACATTCATTAGCATTCCTGCATTAATGAACATCAACAAACACAATTGAAGGCGGTTGTTAAGAACCGTTAAGAACACCATTAAATGATTAGGTAAACTGAAGAGCTGGCCATTTGTGCTTTCATGTAAGGTAAAGTCAAGTGTGTGTGTGTGTGTGTGTGTGTGAGAGTTTCCTGTATGTGTGTATGTGTATGTGTTTGAGAGAGAGAATTTCTTGTGAGAGTGTTTGTTGTATCTGTGCGTGAGTGTGTGTGTGTGTGTGTGTGTGTGTGTGTGTGTGTGTGTGTGTGTGTTTTGATGTAATGTAATTTCTACCTGTTTTAACCAGTGCTGTGTTGCCTGTCGCAGGTGTTTGCTGAGGACTGTTCCGACCCTCAGGTGTTATCTCTGCGGCCGCACCTGCCTCTGTTCTACGGCACCTGGGCATCGTCAGACTCACCCAATGGTAATGTCCCATACCGTCCATAAGCAAACCTCTAGTGGTCCACCGCTTTAGCCTGGGTTTCCCATACTGCCTTGCGCGGTGATTTCTTTCACGCTGCTAAGGCAGTCTGGAAACTAACGCCCCCATTTTCGCCTGATGTTGGTGGCCAATCACAGAACAGGGGAGAAAGCAAGACCATGATGAGCTATGCAGAGACGCATTTGATTGACATCCGTGGCGCCCAATGAACGGATCTGGGCATTTTTTCAAATGCGAGAAAATGAACGTCTGGTTGCCAGACCACGTCTCATTTGAGAAGTGGGAGGCGTTAGCCAGGCTACCGTTTCTTGGTATTTTGGGCCCCCAACGTTGTCTTCAAGGCAGCGCTACCTGGAAGGCGCTAGGGTTAGGCATGGGTTAAGGTTAGGGTTAAGGTTAGGGTTAGGGTTAGGGTTAAGGTTAAGGTTAAGGTTAGGGTTAGGATTAGGTGCCTTGAAGTCGACGGTGACAGCGCTGCCTGGAAGACGGCGTTGGGGGCCCAAAACACCATCGAGCTGGTCAACATGTTTTAAGGATATGACCACCTAGGGGGGCAATCAGACAGGATGTGGCTTTTGCAGTGAGGCATAAAATGCTTTTTTATGTTGTTTTGAATTGGGAGTAAGCGTTTCACACACTGCTTACCGTATGCTCCCAGAGCGCCTCGTGTTTTTTTTTGCGCCTGCTGCACAAAATTAAAAAAAAATCCAACTCAAAGCAGAAAAGTGCCCAATTTTTTTTAATGAAAACATCTTTTTCAGCACCTTGCCCTTTATAAGCGACAAAATGTGTTCCGTCTTATCGCCCCCCTAAGACAGTTCCTCCAAATTAATTGAATTGTTGGACTGTAGTCTTTGAATAGATGCTGTTCTTGTATGTAGTGGATTTGTTATCAGTTCCTTTGCTCTGAATGCATGGAATTCCAGAGATAACCAGGCCTTACGGGTCTTGTTTTACCTGTTTGGGGTTGGCTACAACATATACCTGCTGAACAGGTTTATCAGGCGGAGCTTCATGGAAAAGGTGTATTAACTTGCTGTGAGAGGCTTATAAAAGTAATCAACAAATGATAGGATTGAATGACCTCATATGTTAAACAGGTAGTCTGCAAATCGAGAGTTGATCATTACCTCACTTAAGCAAATAGACTTACCTGTAAATGCTGCTTTGTTGCAGTGTGCCCAAAGGGGTTAGGCTAGTCTTTGTAGTCTTTACTGGGAGGAAGATCAAGCTTCAACTGAACATGCATACCGGTATCGATGTTTGTAAATAGTTACAATCATAGTCATGTTCATTTGAAGTGTAAAAAGCATTATAGTCACAACAAAATTCAGGTCTGTGTTCATATTAAAGGTAATAAAAAAAACATTTGGCAAAATTCACAGAAAGTTACCAAGGTTGTTCAATTGTAAGAAGTGATTTGGCATTCTCAACTTAAACCTAAATGTGTGTATTTATTGTCTTGAATGAATAAATATGCAGTAATGTTCAGACATGAAATTATACTGTAAATCTTAAGATTTCACATTTCTTGACTGAATCGGAGAGAGAGTTTTTCTTTAGCCTACCTCTGATTAAGCATTCCACACTCAAAGCAGCCTCAGCTGTAAGAGTAGACTAATGATTGACATGATTGAGACTAGGACCTGTAAGAGCAGGTGTCGTTAATCATTTAGGAGCGTCTCTAATCAGGTCACCACATTACACTCATGGAAATCACGGCCATGTGCAAGACCTGTTTCTACCAGATCCAGCCACCTGTGTTAGGGCACAGAGAACCTGTTTGGAATGTCAATGGAGTTATCTCGATGTGGGTTTCCTTGAGCTCCTTATACGGTGGGGAAATGTGACAGCCATCTGTGTATGTAGTATAGGTGCTTTGAAGGTTTCATTTCACTTTTAAAGTTCACGGTCCTTCAGTCTGATTCTTACCTTCTCGGATTCTGTCAAACAGTAGATTAATGTTCAAATCATGTTGAAATGTGTATCATAATTGAGTTGGATTTGTTGTAATGCAAAGAAAATGGCAGGTTCATTTTTCTATTTGTACAACCATTATTGACATAAACGGTACAGGCAGAGTACAGGGATCAATAAAGTGGTGTTGTCCTACTGGGTGGGCTATTGTCTCAGGGAGTGTCAGTAGCCTGTGGACGCTGAGCTTTGGAGTCTTCTCACACAGGCCGCCTCAGAGAAGCACTGATTTCCTTTCTGTGTGCTGTATTGATTCCTCTGTTGAAATGTGTATGTGTTTGGAGGTGTGTGTGCGTGCGTGCGTGCGTGCGTGCGTGCGTGCGTGCGTGCGTGCGTGCGTGCGTGCGTGCATGCGTGTCACGATGTTGCCCATTTGAATGCATGTCTGCTATGGAGAGAATACAAACACATTAAATGTGTGTGCCCATATGCTGTGTGTGTACAGTGTGTCTCTATGAAGAGAGAGAGAGAGAGAGACATACACACACCGAGAGAAGAGACACATCGAATACAAACACATTCCATGTTTGTGAGCATATGCTTGGACGTGTGTGTGTGTGTGTGTGCTATTTCAGCTGCTTATAGGTAAGCAAAGAATACAGCGTGTTCCTACTATTAATTCAGAGGATTCCTCATTGAAACAGCATAGGGATGAATCATAATCACTTTTCAAGATCTGTCTTACTGGTCACTGAATGTTTTCTTTTGTGTCACATCTTGTTATGCATGGGCAACGTTGCTTCATGTACCCCCCTGAAACCCCATACAGAAGCTAACTAAACTAATTAAGCACTCAAAGAAGATAATGGAAGGCTGAGACACTGTTTGTTTATCTGCATTTGCTCACTCGGAATTAGCAGAGAACTGTGTGTGTGTGTGTGTGTGTGTGTGTGTGTGTTCCAGTGTGTGTGTTTCAGTGTGTGTGTGTGTGTGTGTGTGTGTGTGTGTGTGTGTGATCAAAGAAGCCTGTGGCACGTATTTCCTTGTTCATACTTGGAGCAGCCTTCACCTTTCCGTGCCACTGCAGCTGTCTGTCTGTCCGTCCGTCCATCTGCCTGCCTGTCTGTCTATCTGTCCGTCCATTTGTCTGTCTGTCTGCCTGTCTGTCTGTCTGTCTGCCTGTCTGCCTGCCTGTCTGTCTGTCTGTCTGTCCGTACGTCCATCCATCTGCCTGCCTGTCTGTCTGTCTGTCTGTCCGTCCATCTGCCTGTCTGCCTGCCTGTTTGTCTGTCTGTCCGTCCATCCATCTGTCTGCCTCTTTGTCTGTCTGTCCGTCCGTCCCTCTGACTCTGTCCTGTGGTCCCTGCTGCCTATACTGTAGAGCTGTACCTGAAGCTGGAGGACGTGTCGCGGCGCTTCTCCAGGCCGTGCATCATGGACGTGAAGGTGGGCCGCCGCAGCTACGACCCCCTGGCCTCGCCCGACAAGCGCCAGCAGCAGATCAGGAAGTACCCGCTGATGGAGGAGATCGGCTTCCTGCTCCTGGGCATGAGGGTGAGGGAGAGAGAACTTAGTAGTAGTAGCTGTGTGTGTGTGTGTGTGTGTGTGTGTGTGTGTGTTCATGTGTGTCCGTGCATCCGTGTGTGCATGCGTACGTACGTCCGTGCGTTCGTGCATTCGTATGTGTGTGTGTGTGTGTGTGTGTGTTTGTGATGGTGCATGCATTTGTCAGTCTTATGTCCCTCTTGTAGCTTGTTTGTTCGCGGCTCCTCCTTTGTGTCTTCTTCACCCTGCCATGCAGTCTAAACTGTGTTTGCCCGGTTAGCCTCCCTACAGTATCTCCATAGCCCTCTGTATCTTTTGCTCCCAACTATCACTAAACGATGACGAGGCCCAGAGCTGAACTGAGCAGCTGCTTGTCCCATGACCTGGCCTGGCCGTCACCCAGCAACATGACAGAGGAAATGTGATTAGACTTTTATGGTCCCATAAGTTTGCACAAAGGGAAGCACTATCGGATCAACGGTCCAAAAGCTCCACCTCGCAGTGCAAACAGGGGATAGTTAAGGTTGGCCGTCACTCTGGCTGCTGTGGCTAGAGCATTGTGCTTGTGGTTGCTTTGTGTTCACCTGCCTTTGCCTGCGAGTCAGACACACAGAGGCAGCTTTTTGTTGAGTTCCTGCTGATATTTGTATTGCAGGTTGTGTATAAGTGAAAGACCCTACAATAGATAGTTGACAACACTAGCTGCGTTTCCATTACAAATATGCGCAAAAACTTTGTCGATATTGTCTTAATGTCGAATATCACAATTTTCGCAATTGCGGTGTTTCCATTACATTCGGCTAACTAAATTAAAATCTCGTGTATTCTCGCGTGCTGTAAGTCATTAGGAGACATGGTGGTTATCAACATTACCCAGATTTAGCCATAGGGATTTAGCCTACACTAAATGCATTCAAATTGCCACCACGGCACGCTGATTATCAGTCATTAGGCTATAAGCCATCAGCGGAGGAGGCCTACGTTTTGGTGGGGCAGAAACATAAAATTAAAAATGACATATTTCACAGGAGTTTGTTGTAGTAGGCCTATGCTTAAATCATGTCACAGCCATGTCAGTGGAATATTTCGTAGATCAGCCCAGTTGATTAGTTTCTAAAACTAGAATCTAGATTTCTTTCAGCACCGTTCTCATCACATTAAACCAGCAAAGCATAGCAACGTTGTTGCTATGGGTAAACAAAACTAGTTGAGCGGTTGCGTAGCCTATGCAGCGTTTTTGAGAAAGTGTTGTCGGCAAGTTCACAGCTGTGGATTCAACATTTTAGAATGACACGAGCCACTTTTAATGAAAAAAAAAATATTGTTTTACATTATTCTCCCGGTGTCACTTCCTGTCGGCAGTCTTCTTCGTCGGTTTCGTTCCTCCTAACATCCGGTTGTTGGATCACGTGACTCGTCAGATGCGAAAAAAGTGTTTCCATTGCAGTTTTGCGAAATATACAAATTTCGATACGCTCGAAATACCACCTCACCCGAGCGCAAAAACTTTTTATCGAAACATGTGAGTTTTTTCGAAATGTGTGTGTTTCCATTAAGCACATTTCTTTTCGCAACTCTTAATTTGCGCAATTTAATGGGTAATGGAAACGCAGCTACTGTGAAATAATTGATTGTTTTCCAGCGTGCATTGTTGCCTGTTTTGTCACAGATGCTAGTTAGCTTTGTCAGAATGCTGGCATAGTTACCGGTTCACGTCTGACAGGTTCTGTGTGTTGTGGTTTTGATGTTGTCATGGTGACCCAGGCCTGACTACCCACTGTTGTGTCATCACATCACTTCCTGTGTTCTCAGTTTGACGCCAGCTCCCTTAGTTCTACTCCCCCGCTCGCTGTCCCTTTGCTTGGCCACTCACTCTCATCCTTCTGTCGTCATCTCAATTCCCTACACTTTCCTTCCCCCTTTCATTTCATCTCCTTTCAAGTCTCTCATCAATTTCACTCCAGCAGACTTCCTTTATCTCCCCCTCTTTCCCTCTCTTGCTCTCTCTCTCCCTCTCTCTCTCTCTCCCTCTCCCTCTCTCTATCCAGCTCTCCTCCTCTCTCTCTCTTGCCCTCACTCTCTTTCTCATTTGCACACACAAAAGATACATAAACAACACTGTTGTCCCTTCACTCAGTCTCACTCACACAGTTATGGAAATGAATTTCTCTCATATGGAGATCAAATTGATCACCTGTCTTGTGCTGGTGCAGATTGGGGTCTCCAAGGCTCCCCTGATCAGCCTGCCACAGTGGTAGACGGCTGCACTGAAAGCCGTTGAGATCAGGCTGACATTATTGCTCCCGGCTGCCTGGGAAAGCAAAACTCAACAGCAAAACTCAATCTCTGCCAGAGAAATGAAATGGCCTCTCTCGCTGCAAATTGAATAAAGTCATACTGTTGTTGACAACAAGGCAGAGCAGGAGACTGAATTATGGGGAGCTGACTGTGTGTTGTTGTTGTGCTAAGGGCCCACTCTAACACAAAAGTTAGAGTGGATGTATCAGAGCGCGCGCAAATGCAAAATGTGTTGTTGTTTGCGGGTGAGTATATTGACCCTTCCCTTCTGTGTCTGTCACTAGGTGTATCAGCCAAGTCGTGACTGCTACGTCTGCCAAGATCAGTTCTTCGGACGCAGTCTGGGGATGGACACTCTGGCCGGAGGTAGGGTTACATCCATCCTACACAGTCTCTCTGTGAAGTTCTACACCACATCTTCACTATTCTCTCTTGGATGAGCTTGGATAGCTGGTCTGATTTCTGTTGCTGATGATGGCCTGGCATTTAATTGGGGATTCATGTATGATGATGATGATTGATAATAATCAATTGATGATGTTTTTGTACCATGTTGCTGGTGTTTGTGTGTGTGCTTGTGCGTGTGCGTGTGTGTGTAGAGGGGGGTGCGGTATTTAGGTTTTTGAGGAGTTTTTGATGTAATTATTAAGGCATTTATTGATGTTCAATTAAGGCATTTTAAAAGTCTTTCTCTCTCTCTCTCTCTCTCTCTCTCTCTCTCTCTCTCTCTCTCTCTCTCTCTCTCTCTCTCTCTCTCTCTCTCTCTCTCTCTCTCTCTCTCTCTCTCTCTCTCTCTCCTCTCCCTTGTCTGCAGGTCTGGCTCAGTTCTTCCATGATGGCGTGAAGCTCCGAAAGCAGATCATCCGTCTCTGCATCCGCAAAGTCCGGAGCATTCTGCGATGGTTCGAGAGCCAAAAGCAGCTTCACTTCTACGCCAGCTCCCTGCTGTTTGTGTACGAGGGCGCGTCGAGTGCACACACGGATGCGGAACAAAATAACAACCACCACCAACACCACCTGCCACCTCAGGACTTTCCCCACGCGGGATCCCCCGCCAAGAGCTCCTGCAAGTGGGGAGACTGCGGCAGAGACCTCCCGGACTGTTTGCAGAACGGCGGTCAGACACATGGCTCAGATCCTTGTCTGAAACAGAGCAAAAGGAATAGGGAGTGTGATGAAGAGGAGGAGGAGGAGGAGGAGGAGGAGGAAGAGGAGGACTCAGGTGGATGGCTTGAGGAAGAGCGAAGTGATGGCCAAGTAGAGGTGAGGATGATTGACTTTGCCCACGTTTTCCCCAGTGAAAGCCCTGACGAGGGCTACATGCACGGCCTGAAAAACCTGCTGTCCACTCTGACAAAGATCATCCAGGACTGACGTGATCATATACAACATCTCTTTCTCTATTGCTTCCTCTCTCTCCCTCTCTCTCATTTTCTCATTCTCTCTCTCTCTCTCTCTCTCTCTCTCTCTCCATCTGTTCTTGTACCCTGCCTGGGCTCATCTCTTGGTCAGTGGTTGTGTCTGTGTCTGATGGAAACATTATGGGTTTCACCCTCTATCTCAGGTAGATGTTTTATCCCTAATCTGGATTGTGCAATTTTATATATTGACTTTATGTGACTGTGACTAACTTAATTAATTTATAAACATAACCTTTTCTGGAGATCTACTGTATGCCATATGCTAGCTGCCCAAATAATTATAGCTGTATGGTTTTAAGTTTCTTGACTACATTGAGTGTAGTTTTACTAACATGCCTTTTTTAATTTTGTAAACCATCCTATAGCAATAACTGGATAAGAACTGTGATTTTGTAAGTGTGAGGAATACTGTATCTTAACTGATTGGAGGTGTAGGTAACATTACTGCCATAACGGACATAGATCATGAGGACAGATACAAGTCAGAAAGGCTTATTAGAAGAGAGCAATGTTCCAGATTTTATGGAACAACTCTTTTTTTGGAACATTTGAGGCTGAATATATGAAGAGTTCTTTTCCAAAACACTATGAATCTATTTTCGAAAACATTAATAAGTCATGTTATTTGATTGTGTATTTCAGGTTATATCAATAAAAGTGCAGTGTTGTTTTGAGTAAAGATAAATCAAATAACAATAACACAGTTACAGTTCCACTGAGATAAATTGGAAAACCAAATGAAAACAATGATTCAAGAAAGTGCATTAAAGTGGAGGATATAGCATTTGGGAAAATACTTTTCATATTCACTTATCAGTACAGTTATAAGAATAGGAACATGTAACATATATTTAAATTTCTTAGCCAGTGAGCTGATTTGAATTAACATTTTAATGATGTTTTAAAATAGTATTCTGAGCAGATAAGAAGTACAATTATTTTGTTTTTCAATTAATGTTATTCTTTTATTTTTTTTGCTGTTCATTGTTTTACAAATCCTTTGTGGCTATTTTGTCAAATTAAAGCTAATTACAAGTTTTGCAATGTTGAACACCCACAGTACGTGTCCGAAAGTAATTATTTTTCAAAGAGCTGTGAAGAAGATATTAATTCCTTTCTGACAAAACAGGGAGTCTACTTGAAGGCAAAAGAATTCATGAAAGAACCATTCTGACTTATTCAATATGAAACCCATCATCACATTGTCGCTGTCTTCAATGCAGAGAAAATGGAAGTGATTGAAGGAGTCTTGTATCGTTGGCGAGCTTGTAGAGTTTCAGCTCATGCCAAAGCCCAGTAACCAGACCACCGCAGACTCTGTTTATGTTACTGATGAGCCAGTCATGTTGAATCTTGCCCAGATAATTGCCTTATAAAATCTTTATATTACTGGACCGTACTTCAAATCGACTTCAAACTGTACTGTACTTCAAATAGAATAGGCCTACATTATATAGGCCTACCTATGTAAAAGTAAATGAGATTTAGAGTGTGATTGTCTGATTCTTTTAAAGACAGACATGCTCTGTTAATTAAGGCCCTTTCCTGAATTTGCCTGTTCTGAGTTTCTTTAACCAAGGTGGAGTGATATACTTTATTTCTCATGCCAGTGCATAGCCAGTTAAAGGTTTAGTTTTTAACAGTGTTATTCTAATAACATAGTCCAAATAAGTAAGTACAGTATAAGGTGGTTATCAGGGCCCACTTGTTAGCTGTTCATGAAGTAAAAGATGGCCGCTGCTTGACCAGAACTCCCTTCCATCTGAACCTGAACTCTCTCTCTCAAACACACGCACACACGCACATACTGTACACACACATGCATATTTATTATATGACTGGAAGGCTGGAAATACTGTATCCTGGGATGACAAATGCTAACTGGAATATTTTTATATATTTTTCTATTAATTTCTACACATAAAGTGTGTCTTACAGGTGGATATGTTATTGTCTCTCTTGCCATTGACTATACTGTATGTCTGTGATGGCAGCATTGTTTTCATTGTATGGATAATTAATGAATAAAATAATGAATGAATAAAACTGAATTTATCGGTAGTCCTAGAGTTATTACACACTTGCATCACTTGCACACAAATGCATACACTCAACAAATACAAACACGGAGTATGAGTACGAGCACACACACACACACACACACACACACACACACACTCTCTGTCTCTGTCTCTCTCTCTCTCTCTCTCTCTCTCTCTCTCTCTCTCTCTCTCACTTACACACACACACACACACACACACACACACACACACACATATATGCACATTATAGGATTTGATGTCCTATTTTGATGTATTTTGTATTTTGCCCATCCCTGCCAACAGCTAGAGTCGTGAGGCAGCTACAGTGTCACGCTTTAGGGGCATCTTTAAAATCATGCCCCCCATTGTGTAGCACTGTAGATGCCTGGGTGCTCTAGCTGTTAGCTGCAGCAACTGGAGCTACGTTGCACTGATTGTTTTCAGAGTTGTTTTGTTGTTGTTGCTGTTGTTGTTGTTGTACAGACAGTACTCTGTGACTTTGAGAAACAGATCTAAGTGGAAAATGGCCAGAGCTTGGGGTTTACCGGACACAGGGCCTACTGCACAACTATGTGTCAGCTACAGTAGGTATTGAGCCTTTGGTCTAAACATTCATTTTTAGTCTGTATAGCAATGGGCAAAAATGGTAAACAGTTAATTTTCAGAGGAACATTATGCAAAAATATTTCCCGACCCCTCCCATGTTGTTGGCAACCCCCAGTTTCAGAACCACTGGTTAAAGATTCAGCAAATGTTAGCATTTGTTGATAAATTATAGTCATACTGTATCCTGCTTACTTATTCAGGCAGTGAAAAAAAACGTCTGCATGAAGTTAATCTGTTATTTAATGTATATGTAATATGCGTTCAATTATGGCTTTTTTAACATCATAGAGGCCTAAATATTTTCACCTTTTTCATGAATTATCTGGAGTGATGATGACTACCCTCTAGTTTTGCCTGCAAGTTTACTGACCCAGGCTAGCATTCCCCTCTCGTTTTCTTACAGGAAGTATCACAAGTTCAATGTTCAGCTAAAGCGGTACAGTAGATATTTATGCTATTACATATAGCTGGGCTCTATTGTGCTGTCTCTCTGTGTTTCTGCCTTTTGCCCACAAGATGGTGCTATGATTTCTGCTATGATTCCCCCTTTCCTATACCCGTTGCCTGCTGACAGCAATAGGTATCCCCAAAATCAAGTGATGGAACGATGAACTGTGTGTGTGTGTGTGTGTGTGTGTGTGTGTGTGTGTGTGTGTGTGTGTGTATGTGTGTGTGTGTGTGTGTGTGTGTGTGTGTGTGTGTGTGTGTGTGTGTGTGTGTGTGTGTGTGCGTGTGTGCGTGTAATAATAATGATAATAATAATAATCTTTATTTATGAAGTGCTTTTTTTATTTTATGAAGCAAAAATTAAATGTCAATACAATTAAAACAATACAATCATAGCAGAATCAAAGCAGACCATATCAACATTGGAAAGAATAATGGAAAAGTATCTAAAAAACTGCTTTGCAGTACAAGTGAGTTTTAAGGGAAGATTCAAAAGATGTCACAGAATAAGCTAATGGAAAAATATCTGTCCTCTTTAGTAGCAAGGACAATTGGGAGGCGCTCTTTGGAGAGTGAGGAAGAGGTGTTTATTGGGAGGTGTTCATTGGAGAGTGAGGAAGAGGTGTTTATTGGGAGGTGTTCATTAGAGAACATGAGAGGGGTGTTTATTGGGAGGTGTTCACTAGAGAACATGAGAGGGGTGTTTATTGGGAGGTGTTCACTAGAGGATGAGGAAGAGGAGAGCTCCTCATAAAAAGGATGTCCACGGACTTTCCACATTTTTTTGCTTTTA
This sequence comes from Sardina pilchardus, assembly GCF_963854185.1. Lineage (NCBI taxonomy): Eukaryota > Metazoa > Chordata > Actinopteri > Clupeiformes > Clupeidae > Sardina > Sardina pilchardus. Next base: position 6,360,785 of record NC_085011.1, on the reverse strand, counting down.
TTCAGACAGGACAGTGAAGAGTGACAGGAAGTGCATTGGAGAGATAGATGGGGTGGACATGGGAGATGGTCGTCTTCATGGGCACCTGAACCTGAGCACCAGAGAGGGTTAAAGCGGAGCTAGAGGCGCAACCGTTCGACCATTTCCGCGTTCTGTTTCGCAAAGGGGAGGGGGGGCGAAATCCCTAGAAAGTGACGTTACATTTGAACTGAACTGCTTGCCAAACGATATCCCACTATGACGTCTTTCCTTAAGCAGACAGGAACTGTTTGAATTTTTCTTCCATAGAGATGCATTATGTCGCTCTATCTTCTCAGTAATGAAGGATCTTGGGGGGTGCTGTGGCGCAGCAGGCTACAGCGCCCGTACCATTTACGGGTCCGAGTGCCCATGGGGACCCAGGTTCGAATCCGGCCTGCGGTCATGTCCCAATCCCACCCCATCTCTCTCTCCCAATTGTTTCCTGTCCACCTCTTCACTGTCCTGTACTAATAAAGGCAAAAAGGCCAAAAAAAAAAATATACTTAGTAAAGAAGGATCTTTGTGAGCACTATGGACACTGCAGCCACATGAACCCCAATGCCCCCCAAAGCTGAAAAGTCCCATCTGACAAAACAATAATGACAGAAGCTACGCAAGCGTCTCCTACAGTACATCAATATTGATGCCCATGGAGCAAAAGTGTGATGGCACTGTATATGGTATGCGGTGGTATGGTACGGTTACCTCAACAGATGTCTTTTTACGTAGGCAGTTGTAAAAATGTAAGGACATCACATCATCAAAGAGCTTGTTGTGATGGGAAATTCTCATTGTGAGTGTCATCTTCCAGTTAAGCATTTTAACACACTAAAACAGGGGGGCAATTTTATTTCCTGGTGCATCCACATACAGTATATCCTCTTCTGTCGTTTTGTAACGAAGAAAACAGGTACATCAACCAATCAATCATGACCAGTTGTATGCCAACAAGGCCATGTATCTCAACAGCAGAAAAAACAGCCAAAAAGAGATAAGTGATTAATTTTGAGTCTTTTCTTTCATTTCTGTTCTGTTCTGGTTTTCAATTATCTCTGTCGTCTGCGTGACCACTTCATTATTAGAATCGTCTACCTAGATTTGGTTCAGAGGGGCACGATTTATAAAGTGTAATTAAACTCTAATTTTCTAGGCTCAAAGCATCAATAACTGACTTCCTGACGTAATACTCCTCCTGAGAATAGTGGTTATGCTGTGCTATGAAAGAGAGACCAATCCTGTTTGCCAGAAAGAAAGAGAGAGAAATAAAGAGAGAGGGAGCGAGAGAGAGAGAGAGAGAGCAATTGTTTTTTCCCCCCTGTAGATTTTGCTGTCAGCAAAAAGTGACATCATCATTGTTCTGTGTCCTCATCCTACAGAACACCTAATTAAATGACTTTCAGTGGGTGATTCAGCTGTTAAGCAACAGATCAAGAGCGCAATATATGTGAGCATTTGTGAGTCACTGCAAGAATAGGATTCTTTGTACAAATATTCTGTTTTCTTAACACCATAAGTCTTTAGGCTTTACGCAAGCAGTGTCCCATTTTGTTATTTGTTGCTGTCTATCCTATCAGGGCCCGTTCGTTCGTCCAGCACCCCATTCTGTCATAAAGCCCATGGTCCCTGAGCAGAATGCGATGTGACATCACCGCCTGGCCGCACACCAACCCAATCTGAGTCCGTCTGGCCTGCGCAGGCTCCTTAATACCCAGAACAGCCGCTGACCCTCCACCTCAATATGACTGGTGTCTGTTCTCACATCGATCCAGATTTTCATGAAAGATAAATGCAGAGGCCCTTCCACGCTGGATCACAGAGAGAAAATGGAGAGGCGAGGTGTATACGGAGGGGGAAAGGAATGCAGGGGGATGGCATGGGATAGGAGAGGCGGGAATGAGCGGAGGGAGACAACAGGAGATGAGAGGGGAGAGCAGCAGGTAGGAAAATGGTGCGTGGCTTAGCCTCGGGCACGACGTACCGAGCTCACACACTTTCAGCTCTCGCTGATGGCTCAGGTGAAAACAGGCCCAACATCAAAAACACTCCTATGGGGAGGAGATAAGAGGGAGAGAGAGAGAGAGAGAGAGTTAAAGAGGACATAAATCACACTGTTTCACGCAGCCACAACAACAACAACAACAACAACAACAACAACAACAAAAACGTTATCTTAAAGGTGCTCGAAGCTATGTTAGATGACCTCACTTATGTTGACGTTAAAACAAAACAGAGAGCAAACTCACCCGTCCGTCCCCCTTCCTCCCGTGCAACGTAAACTCTCCTGAACGCTCATCTCATCAGTAAATATTCATGTCATATTTCATGGCCCAGGCTGGAAAGGCTTGCCATATTTCATGGCCCAGTGTTGCGTTGTGTTGCGTTTGTGTTGTTTGTGTTTTTGGAGCCTGGGCTGTCTATGGAGGCTGTTTTTTTCCCAATGTGTTCAGGGGACAGGCAGCAAGCGGATAGTGAGGAGATGATTTCTGTATGTGACAAAAAAAATGTTTCAGCTTACAAACTGTGTGACATCGCTTAGCGCACCTTTAAAGAACAATGATTATAGAGTTTACTGAAATCCGACAATCTGAAATCTGAAATGTACATCTCCATGTCTGTGTACACATACTGTACACATAGGCCTACTGCAACTCAGCGCTTGTGCTTGGGGCTCATTTTGGCGAGATCCTTGGTGAGTTGAGTCCGTGCTCTCTCTCGTTCTGATCTGCTGTAAGTCCTGCTAATGCTCCGTCCAGTGCAGCTGGGTAATTGAGTTTCAAGCAGTAGGTGAGTGCTAATACGCTGAGCCTTACCTCAGTGCTTATCTCCGCTCCGAGCTTAGCGAGATGAAAGGAACGTCAGAGTCAGTCCAGCGAGGTAAGGCGAAGCGAGGCGAGGCGACGGCTCCGTGTGTTTGTAATTATGAGAGATTGTGTGGAATACGCTGAGTCACTGTTGTAAGAGTTGTAAGAAGCAGGCCTCAGGAAATGAGGTCAGAGGTCTTCCTGAGATGATGGCAAACAGGGAAATAACGTATGCTTATGAATGGAACCTCTGCTCCCTGAAATAGAACGCAAAATGTTAACCTGTGGGAAGTCATTCTTGGATGACATCATCAATCTGAACCTATAATCTTCTAGATTTTTTCAAGGCTGCACCGCGAGAAACTAGTCCTCTGTAGGCATTCTGAAGTGACAATGGACCAGGGCAGAAAGCCAATGAGGCTATGGTTAACATCTCGTGTTCGCCTTCGGAAAAAAACAAGGTTATATTCCTATAACCAAA
>NC_085011.1:6312482-6352482 GCF_963854185.1 Sardina pilchardus | reverse complement strand
ATAGAACAAGGTTAGGGGAAAAGCAGAAAGTCTCAGAGGTCAATAATTATGATGTATCTGTGAGATGGATGTATGCGGTTGAGGGAAATTCACTCTTAACTTCCCATCATAAAGTCTTCTGCCTTGTTCTTAGTAACCTACAATGCACCTGGTTGGAGACTTTGGGAGCTATTATCATAGACTGGAAGAGTCACCAAGGCCTAGTTGAAACACAATTTTCAACCAATGAAATCACTGTCAGCTAACAGTGTCAGACCACCAAACTGCTGTCAAATGCTGCAAATGGGTACACAGACCATAAGCTGTAAACTTGGGATGAAATAATTCAACTGCATTAAGTTTTTGTTTGGGTCTCGGAGTGAAGCAAATTAATAGAGCAGGCCAAATTAATTGGATGTTTTAGACTTTGCTGGGAAGCAGTGGAGACAATATGTTCTTCCTCAACCTGTCTTCTGTTTGTGGCAAGCAGTCTTGCAGAGGCATATTACTTACACAATCTATTATTTTTAAGGTGAAGAGGAACTTTTAAAAGAGAAAATGAATTACTTTTTATATAACTCCGAGGACATAACTTGAAGAAAAACAACCATTTCTGAGCCCAGACACATTTGAATGAATACAGTCCGAGTGCACATATCCGAGTGCGTATCCTTCTTAAGGCACTACCAATATTCAGAGTCCTATAACGTCAGACAGCCCAAGGTAGCTACACCTTCACAGCCATTGTGTAATGATGGTTGTGTATTGACTTTGTGAGGGTTGCAGTGGCCATGACGCTTACCGTAATGGGGAGTGAAGAAGGTCTCTCTGAATAATGTATTTCCATCAGTCAAAGGCAGAATCGCTGTGCTGTCACTCAAGGTGAGGAGCCTTCAGCAGTCAATAAACAATCATCGGCCCACACCCGCCACTGCACACCGCACGGCTCGCACAGATGAAATATTAAAGACCTAAAAAAACACTGTGTGTCCAGAGATGAACTGCGAGACAATGACACTCCTGCTGAATTATATACTGCCTTCCTAAACGGTTAAACTGCTGCTGAGAATCTTCCTCTTCCCAAACATCAAGATGTTCCAGTTCATAATTGTGACTTTGACCTCAAAATATTATTAATGCCGAGTCTAGCTGTCACTGGCAAAACACAGTAATTTCACAGAGAGAAATAAATATTCACAGAGAGAAAAATGGATAACATTTCCATGGTGGTTACAGTGCTAGTTGTTTGCTCCCCAGCTAGGGTCTGTCCTCTCCAGCTGATACCGAATTGTTACCACCTAGTGTTCTCACATTAAGGCTGCCTCTGAAGCTTTTTATCTCAGTTAGTCTTCATGGTCCTTTGAGGAACCTTGAGCATGTTTCATGGGAATAAATAACTTCCCCCAGGACACAATTTGCGATGTTATTCTAAACAAATCTAGGCAAAATCATATGATTCATAGTCATCAATCAACAATTGTTCATACATTTGACACAATATAACAGTTGCAGATGTTCACAGTATATTCAACTGTGTATTCTTCATTGCTAAGGGGGATACCCAATTTGTTAACAAAAAGGGTGCAAAAAGCAAATACACAGAGAAAGGTAAGTGTCACCTCAGAATGAGTTTGAAACGGTTATTTCACAGTATAACTACAATAGTATTGCTTTAAGGGATGTGTTTAAGCTTTGCCTTGTTCTTAGACTTCACTAGTCTATGTGCCTTCTAATTCCGTACAGTAATAATATCTCATTTTCTTTAATGGTGTCTTCAAGTAAGATAATAGTGTGTGTGTGTGTGTGTGTGTGTGTGTGTCTCTGTGTGTGTGTGTGTGTGTGTGTATTGGGGCTGAGGTAGTAGGTTAGCTGTTGCTTGTCCATCCTTGGGAGATAATAGGATGAGTTGTGTGGCTCTGAGCTGAGGTGACATTTCTTTGATACAGTAACTTCTCAAGGAGGCATCGCGAGGAGGTCACCGCTTTATTTAATTAGCCACAGCTACAGTGTTTGTTTTAATCAAAATAATTGGCCTGACTCTCGAGGGAGTGAGTGAAAGAGAGAGAGAGGGAGAGAGAGAGAGAGAGAGAGAGAGAGAGAGAGAGAGAGAGAGAGAGAGGGTGCAGACTGGACCTGTCTGTCTGACCGAATAACTGCACGGGAATTTGCCTTCCTCTTACACACACACACACACACACACACACACACACACACACACACACACACACACACACACACACACACACACACACACACACACACACACACACACAGGCTTTCATGGATAAAGGGACGGATGTGCTGTGAGATCAGCTGCCATGTAATCAGTTTTCTGCATTTCACACGGCAGATTTGAACTGAGAGGGGTGGCAGAACGAGTGTCTGTGTGTGTGTCTGTGTGTGTGTGCGCGTGTGTGCGTGCGTGCGTGCGTGCAGTATGAGTGTACATCATATCTCCATACCTATCTGTGTGTATCTTTTAGTTGTGTTGAGGTTTTTTTTTTGTTGGTATGAGTGAGGTTGAGTTTTTGTGTGTGTGTGCGTGCATGTGTGAGTCCGTTTGTTTGTGCATGTCTGTGTGTAAGAAAGTGTGAGTCATCATTTACGGCCAATCAGAGGAGTTAAGGACTGTAGCCAATCGGGAATAAGATTTGATAAATTTGATAACTGTGTATTGAAAACACCAACGTCCAGTTGACAAGAACAAAATGTCTATGCATTGAAAACGGCAAGGGAGTCTGCATAGTTTGTTGCATGTTTGACTTGATGATCTTTTGAGTGTGGCCTAAAGTCCCACTCTGTTGGTGCTCTATGATGAGCGCAGCATCTTTTGGGCAGTTCCAGGATGAATAGTGGCCGTGCGTGGCCCTAAGTGCTCAGGTAATTACTGGGTCATTCCACGCCAAATCAACCAGAGCCCACGCACTTGCGTCTCAAAAAAATCTGAAAAAAATACCATGTGTGCCTATGTTACTCAGGAGACACTCTGTAAAATGTTTTTGTGCTAAGATCAATACTTTTCAAGTAACAGCCAGTTTTACAGGGGGGGGGGGGGTGTCAAATTTGTTCTACCTCTTTTTTTTGTCAAAGTTCACAAGCTCATTGCTCAAGAACTAGAATCCGTAGGAGGCTCAAATTTTGCAGGCTGGTGCATAAATAGGAATAGTATGCAGTAAAATCATTACGAGTAGTCTGGATGATCCTGCATGGTCATAGCAGTCCCCCAAAGTTGATCAACATTTTATTTGAGTTTTTGGCTGTGTTCTGTTTAGGCCTTCAGAAGACACATTTTTACTCAACATAGACTCTTGTTTTTTTTTTCTTATTGAGATAAGTAGAAACACTCTCCGAAAAAGCAATGAAGAGAAAAGAAAATCCATCAGGGACTGAACAGCAGACCTCACAAGTTTGAAAAATAAATTTGGATCTCATATTCAGAGCACCATAACACCTGGTGGGAATATACAAAGATTTTTTAAATATTTTTTTCTATAATCTGCATTACCTCTTCTTTTAAAAAACACCAATTTGACTTGTCTTATGCAAATCTTTCTTTTTCATTTCCCACCCTGAACAAGGGCAAAATGCACCATAGAGATCTATTGAGAGATTTGTTTTGTATAGAGTAACCACTAGGTGCCACTAAAATCACTGAATCACTGAAATTGCCGGGTGGGGACAAAACATATTGATCTCAATGGTGCATTTTGTCCATGTTTAGGGTGGAAAATGAAAAAGAAAGATTTGCATAAGACAAGTCAAATTGGTGTTTTTAAAAAGAAGAGGTAATGCAGATTAACGAAAAAAATATAAAAAAAATCTTTGTATATTCCCACAAGGTGTTAGGGTGCTCTGAATATGAGATCCAAAATTATTTTTCAAACTTGTGAGGTCTGCTGTTCAGTCCCTGATGGATTTTCTTTTCTCTTCATTGCTTTTTCGGAGAGTGTTTCTACTGATCTCAATAAGAGAAAAAAAATCAAGAGCCTATGTTGAGTAAAAATATGTCTTCTGTAAGCCTAAACAGAGCCCAGCCAAGAACTCCAGTAACATTTTGATCAACTTTGAGGGACTGCTATGACCATGCAGGATCATCCAGACTACTCGTGGTGATTTTACTGCATACTATTCCTATTTATGTACCAGCCTGCAAAATTTGAGCCTCCTACAGATTCTAGTTCTTGAGCAATGAGCTTGTGAACTTTGACAAAAAAAAGAGGTAGAACAAATTTGACACCCCCCTCCCCCTGTAAAACTGGCTGTTACTTGAAAAGTATTGATCTTAGCACAAAAACATTTTACAGAGTGTCTCCTGGGTAACATAGGCACACATGGTATTTTTTTCAGATTTTTTTGAGATGCAAGTGCGTGGGCTCTGGTTGATTTGGCGTGGAATGACCCTACTGTGACTCCTCTCATGGCGGGAGGGGGCCAGGAATGGAGCTAATCACCCTCCCCCACAGAGTCACCATCACTGCAGCAGCTACGGCAGAGTGTTTAACATGAGTGTCAATCTGCACGCGTGTGTGTGTGTGTGTGTGTGTGTGTGTGTGCCTGTCAGTAGAAAATACTCAAGCTAGGAAAATATGATCAAGTTAGGGTTTATTTAAAACTGCAGCTATATGTTCAACCAGAGCTAGTAAATAAGAAAACTTCAGCGGGAACATAACATATTTTTCACTGAGTCCCATTATACTGTTTTATACAATTGAGCATCTGAATCGTATAAATTATTTTTAAATGAAGATTATAGAAATGTTGCTGCCAAGTAATAAATGCATACTTACTGTAAGACAAAAAATAAACTAGAAACGGAAACTACAAAATGCCTGGCCAGTGACTACAATCTGTTTTTTTTGTGAATGGGCACTGCTGTACAGTAGATGAATCTACGACCTCCAACGGACAGAGCTCTGGGTTTCAGTTTTACTTGCCTGAGGGCATTCAAGGCTTCAAACTGGCTTGCGATGTCTCCAGCAGGTGATTCAAGTGGACTGTATAGGATTTGTTTTCAAGTCCAGGGGTGGTGAAGCTGCGTAGGGATGCCTATAGTTTCGGCATTTGCATTACAAAGACGGATATCAGTTGCACCTGCATGGGCCGAGCACTCTCTTCATGGATCCATGCTTCTTGATCTCCACACCTTGAAAGGAGCCAACACTTGGATCTGTGGCAGGAAGAGCAATTCAATCAAAAGTTGCATGCAAATCTGCTCTCGTTCCAACTTCTCCAAACTTTTCTCTACTTTCCAATGTTCCTGCACCTCTCTCATCTCTCTGCTCTGTCTCCCCTTCTACATCTGAGCTGGACTCTCTGTTTAATCACATCATCACCTCTGGTCCTCCTCTGTCTCTTCTGGACTATTTTCAAGGGAGGTTTGCATTTGGGATTCGTCTGACCTTATCTATGGGGTCATGATTCTTCTATGGATGCTATGGGTATTGCAAATTGATGGTGAACAATAAGGACATTGACACTGGTTGTAGCAGGAGGACTCGAGACAGTGACTCCAAAATCGATTCTCCAACAGTGAATATACTGTATCTTGCCAGCAAGTCTAGCCAGTAGCCCATAATCAAGTTACTGTACTCAATGCATGTCATAGCATGACTAAAACAAATGAGTTACCTCTGTCCATGGTCCTGAAAACCCAAACACTTTCTAAGTATAATGGTCTCTTACTCAATGCAATCATATTTCCTGTAAATTGTCTGTCCTATTTTCTATCAATGTTGGGAGCAACACTCTGGAGCAACACTCAATAGCTATGTTTTTTTGTCTTTCAACACCATCTAAATTTAATGAGCTTAAGGTCTGGGTCTTACTCTTGCTCAGACCTTCAAAGATCCTTTGTGCCCAAAAAGAGTTCAGGGCAGGATACTTCACTGAGGCCATGTGAATGATCACACAGAGGCCATCAGAGTGATCCTGGTAGCCACTTCAGACTGCTGTTTGAGATAAGAAACTTCTTAAATTCTTCAAATTCTTCAGTCTTTTGAGGGGCTTTTGTGTGAGGCATGACCTCAGAGGTTCCCAGACGGAATGTCTTCATGGATGACAGCTCTTAATGTTAAAGAGGCTCTGCAAAAACCTGGCTCACAAGAAACCCAGAACCTCTCAAAAGAAAATAGAAAAAGAAAACTGCCATGAAGTGTTATACAATAAGGTATTGATTTTTTTCTCTCATCTGATTTAGATAGATAGATAGATAGATAGATTGATTGATAGATAGAAAGATAGATACTTCATTAATCCCCAAGGGAAAAGTCAAGCTCCCAGCAGCTTAAGACACCACACACACAACATACACTGCAATGTAAACAGGATGATGCAAAAGCAAATCAACAGATCAACATGACTAAAAGAACAGTACGAATATACTAAAGATAAAGATGCACATGAATACTGAGGACTGGTACTGTGATTCAGTATGAGGTGTGTGATTTGTACTTTCCTATCCTTATTTTGTCTCTGGTCTTGCATTTGTATGTGACTTTGTGTCAATGTTTGTTTGGTTACAACCCCATTTTGGATTAGTTGCTTTGCGGCTTCCTGTGGCAGAGAGTAATGGTTCAGCTTGATTTCCTGACCCTTCTCCAATTTGATTCTCATAATTGACCAATTCATAAATAACAATATACTTCTATCAGATGAGTTAGTAAAAGTTTGTGCGATGGTGTGCTTGAAATAATGTTGTTTACCAATGAATACACAATTACAATTCTTGGTAAAGGTGGGGTCAGAACCCTAACAGCATTGACAACCTTTCCCTGAGGGGAATATCTGATGGACATGTTCAATTTAAGTAAGTCTACGACGCCCTTCCATGCCTCCGAAATCTCACTCGGTGGTTTTGGAACTGAAGGCCTGCCTGCAGCGTGGCAGCAGCATAGCAAGCCTCCAGCACATCTTATCTCCCACAGACACTTCAGATGCCATGGTGCCACGTTGCCACGCCACAGTGATAGTCTACAGCAAAGATTCTAGAACAGAGCTCTGTTCTAGAATCTTTGGTCTACAGTAGGATGGCATTAACATTAGAAGAGCAGTAGAATATTGGTATGATGGAATGAACCCTCTATGGCATGACTTTATTTTTTGTGGAAAAAAAAAAATTGCCCCACATTTGGAGAGCTTGTGGGTCCCTGATGACATAATATAAAATAAAAATTGACCCCCCGACCCCCCCAAATCAGAAATTAGTACGTTGCCTCTGGGCAACAATGTGCAATAAGGGTAGTAAAACGTCAAGGTTTTCTCTATGTAGTTTTGCACTGAAATTGAGACAAAACAAGCAAGTTATGCAAAAAGTTCATTTCTATTTTTTTTATTTACTGTTAGTTTATAGAAAAGACAAGTTCATTCTCACACTCAACATTTAATTCGTTTATAGAAAAGATAAGTTAATTTTCTCACTCAACATTTAACATACAGTATGATTATGTATAGCCTATATATATAAGAGCAGTAGAATATGGTATGATGGAATTAACATACAGTATATGATGATGTATAGCCTATATGAGCAGTAGAATATGGTATGCATATTGTTTTTATATTGGTATGTAGTTACAGTATGCACATATCTCATGATCCTCATAGCTGAGAGGGAGAGGGTGGCATGACTATATGGGAAGGATACCCGTCTATAACATCAATTCCATTCTTCAATCTCTTGAATAAGTTCAAACTTCAAGGCATCAGACCGAACCATTGCGGCAGGTTGCATTTCGCTGTCCTTGGTTCTGACGTAAAAAGCAATTCAGATGTCTGTCCTGGTTTTGAGACATTCAGTCACACCAGTCAGATAAATAGCAAGCTTCACATCTGAATCAGGCATCCTAATCATAACAATTATCCAAGAATCCAAGAATGCACAAGATTGTTCTAACGAGGGCTGTTGGTAAAATCAGTGCTGTAAAATAAGGTCGCGTCATCTTCATCACACTGGATTGAAAACAATTGCTCATTTCTGTCGATCGCTCAGGCTGTGCGCTTCTGCTGTGTGTCAAGACTTTTCTTATCTTTTGAGAAGACGGCGATTTCATAAACATGTCGATATGTGTAAAATTGGTACTTATTTATACTTATGAATCACTGAAGAACGTTCTTTTGTGAGTTGCCTCATTTACAGATAAAATAAAAAAAGATGTTGATTTTGGTGGGTCAGCACTCTGCAAACGACTGAAAAACTTTCCAAGCAAGGAAATACGTAACCTTTGAGAGTGGTGTCAGGAAAACAGTACAGTGAAGCCGTATTCATGGATTCACACAACTATTTCTGAACACTTAGACCAACATGGATATGTGGGAAAACTTTGGTTTCACTTTCACCATAAAACTGCATGTTTGCGTGATGTTGTTCCCGTTTGTTTGAAATGTCTGTTTGCTCGTTGGGTTAACAACACCCTTCCCAGCTGTTCATTGCATGTTTGTACAGTTTGAAGGTTTAAGATTTCGCTATCAGGTGTTGCACAATATAGATACTGTATCGGTTGAAACACGTCCCATAATCATGGCTCAATGGAGACATTTCAGACTCACATTCTGACAAGAATTGAGGATGACGTTGTCAGGCTAGGAGATCACATGGTTATCGTTCACTTTTTGCTACCCCGTCAGATAGGAATTCTCCTGGAGCCACCATCAGATGGAACGACCGTTCATCCTTTATGTCTTCCCCTGGGTAATTACATTCTGTCACTTTTCACACCTTCGCCCACCTGTTTTCTCTCTTTGCCTCATCATTTCAAACCTGAGGTGGTGCCCCATCATGTTATCTGAGGAAGGCTACCTTGACTGTCCATTCAGAAGTCATACAAATGGTTCCCAGGGTTGTGTGCTCATCTATGTGTGCATGAAAGTGTGCGTGTGTGTGTGTGTGTGTGTGTGTGTGTGTGTGTGTGTGTGTGTGTGTGTGTGCGCGTGCAACTAAAGGCAGCACTATGAGGAAGAATGATGTGTCCCGAGATGAGAGCACCAGAGCGTGGACATCACTCTCACCTAGAGTCTGGCTTTGAGTAAAACACACACACTCACACACACACACACACACACATAGGGAGAGAGATTGCTCATGTTTAACAAAGCAGGAAGGAAACCCATAGCTGCATCTTATCCAGCATGTGCCTGCTTGAGGACTGCAGGTGCAGCCACATAAAAAGCACAAGGTCCCAGAAGTCTTGTTAATTGCTGAACAATTTGTACGTTCATGTGAGATACAACATCAACACGCTCAGGATTTAAGTGTTCAATTTTAATATTCAAGCTCATGTGGCCAGGGGCTGTGCTGGGAAGAGAAGACAAGTAAATGTACTCTCTCTCTCACACACACACACACACACACACACACACACACACAGACACACAAACACACAGACACAGACACACACACACACACACACACACACACACACACACACACACACACACACAGACACACAGACACACAGACACACAGACACACACACACACACACACACACACACACACAGACACACAGACACACACACACACACACACACACACACACACTTCTCCTCCGCTTCCCCATGTCTGTGATGCACTGCCATCGCCAGGCATCATGACATGGTTCCTCCTGAGAAGGACTGGGCTGATCAAAGTAACCTCTCACATTCTCCATGTTTATGCCACTGACGCCAGTGCAAATGGGAGACTACTCAGGCGAATGCTGCCATCTCATCGCTAGGCTTTTGGAGCAACCTTCTGGAACTGCCAGCGAGGTGAAACATTCTCATGCCAGGAACACATGTTGTCATTGAACTGTATTTTATAATGAGCAGCCATACTTCTTAATGTGTGTGTGTCTGTGCGTCTGTGCGTCTGTGTGTGTGTGTGTGTGTGTTTGGTTGCAACCATAGACTGTAAAAAGGTTGCAACCCAGTGTGTGTGTGTGTGTGTGTGTGTGTGTGTGACGTCACATAGTTTTGTGTATTGGAAATCCACTTTTCATTCTAAGCCCCTGCCACAAAACATAATTTCTCCGCTGAGAGGGTCTTACATTCTTGTCAAGCTGCCAGCATATTGCTGCAAGTATTACTATCCAATGTGAAACAAGAGCCATACTCTGCTATGCTATCCACACGCTTTGCATGAGGTAGGAAAGATTCACAACGTCCAAGAAGTGAAAATCTGGTATTTCATCATCTCAGGCAGCTGCAGTCGCTGCTGAAGAACTGGTAGTGCCCAAGGCAGCGTGAGTAATTGGGAGATGTGAATTGGAAGAGAACAGAAGAGAGGAGCTGACAGAAACGAGAGGGAAAAAAAGCAATGAAAGGCCACTGTGGGCCTGTGGAGTGGCGTCCACCGAGGTGCCGTGTTTCAAAGTGGCGCATTAACACATTAAATTGACTGTCATTCTCTCGTCTTCCCTGGCAGAATCTCCTGCTATTAGACAATTACCACAAAACATTTTGGTCAAACATTTGATTTGGAAAGCAGCTCGGGACATCACTAGAAATGAAAACAGCAACAGTCATCAGGACAATCCCAGGATTGTTTTGCAAATGATTAATTAACAAGTATCAGCCCAGCATGTTTTAATGAGTATAATGTAAGATATTGAAGAATTTGCTTATTTGTTTACACAATTATTAAATGCACATAATTGAAAGCAAATCACAGCTGAATGTTAAAAGTGCACTGTGGTATTTTTCCCTTCAAAGCCATAGTGATATAGACCAACTTCTCATGACTTCCATAGCTGCTTTTCTTTAACTGAAGTACTTCACTGCATTTTTATCAGTACTACTCCTGTAGTACACTACTCCTGTTATCAACCAATGCTTTACAACGGGTAACATTCTGAACAAGACTCATTTTAAAACACCTTACTTCAGTTCTCTGTCTTGCTTATTTTTTAAGAATTGGTTAAACCTCTGGGACCAGTTGCACCAACATGGCTGCCGCCTGGTCTTAAGCTATGCCAGTCTTAACTCATTTTAAGTCCAACCTGATAAATACGTCAATTGCACCATCTTAGCATAAAGGAGAAAAAAAATCTTAATTTCTCAAGGTCACTGAGTGAATCAAATAACACATCTCTCTCCTACATTTCTGTGTGTGTCCTCAATGTGTTCATTCTCTGGACCAGTGGCAGTGCTATGCATGAGTTCACATGCACTGTATGGACACTTTGTTTCAGTGGACACAGCGAACTATGGGCTGTTCCTTTAATACATGTACTGTACATCCAGTTTTGTTCAAGGTTTTCTAACAGTTTATCTGTACCATTCATATACTCACACTCTCTCTCTCTCTCTCTCTCTCTCTCTCTCTCTCTCTCTCTCTCTCTCTCTCTTTCTCTCGAGCACTCTGTCCAGGGTTGAGGGAATGGCCAGGCTGTGATAAGTGCCCTGCTGAATAATTGGACTTTAATTCCTCTGCTATCTTTGAAGAGCGCGATAGCGGCGCGCTGTGTAGTCACCTGCTCGGCCCCTGCTGTCTGCTGCTGGAGTGGTGACATATCAGAGCTCTGCACACCGGGCTGAAGGAGAGAAGGTTTGAGAGGGTGTTAAAAAGAAGGTGTGAATGCACACACACACACACACACACACACACACACACACACACACAAATACATGCACACACACACACACACACACACACACACACACACACACACAAATACATGCATACACACACACACACACACACACACACACACACACACACACACACATACATGCATGCATACAATGCTCCCCTTTTAAAAATGTAAAGACAAGATGGACAAATGTATTACTGCGGGAGCAATATTTAACACAGCAAGACTGCTTCACATCTAAGAGAGTCTGTAAATAGCCGTACAAACCATTCAAACTTAATTCCACTCAGTGGAAGCAAAATGCACCATGGGACCATGCACCTCTAACAGTATGCATTGCAGAAAATACAGAGGGCCTGTAGTTCAAAGCCTACTTATGCAGTGTTAGCCATTTCTTCACTGTTTCCTCGCTGTGTGCTAGCAGGTATCTCTGCAGAGCTCCCCCTACAGTCCCAGGGTGTATGACACTCCTCAATCGGTCAGTCTGCCGTTTCCTCTTTACCGGTTCCTCCGCCAATGATCTACTCACTTTCTGCTTCCTTTCGCTGGCTCTGCCATAACGAATGTCTGAGGAACTCCATCGCTACCTTGTCCTAGCCGATGCCTGGCATGCATATGTGTAGAGCAATTTGCAGAAGTGGAAAAAAAACAGTTTCAGAAAGTAAAAGTCCTACCACATATCTGTGTCAACCATTCATTTAAACCAGCTGATGAATTAGCACTATTCAGCTAGGTATAGCAGCTAATTAATGAGATCACCTGTGCTAAGTGCACAGGTAGAACCAATTGACCATTTTCACGTGATGTCAGCAGCTGGGTATCAGTACGTCCGGTAGCAGTAATATGCAGTCATAACGTCATTTAACTTTACTCTCAAATCAAGGCAGCTACGAGAGCAATGATCGCAAACGATAACTGAACATAACATTCCTAATGTTAGGAGACCCCTGCTATACATAGCAGCAACTTCAGCTAGCTAACATGTTAGCACTGAAGATGAAGTTGGTTTGATATTGGATATTCGGATATTCAATGAAAGACCGTTCCTTATCTTGAATATCTGTTAAATATCCGATCAAATCAAATCAACTTCACCTTCGGTGAAGCTATAGCTGAAGTTGCTGCTATATATTAAGGATTAGGCCGCTGACTTTACTCTCAAATCAAGGCAGCTACGTGACGGCAATGATCGCCAACGATAACAAGGAAGATGAAGATAATAAATACACGTGAAATATTAATCTTACCTCAAGCACTGTAACCGTATCACCATAGCTTTTGCTTACGCCGGATGTACTGATACCCAGCAAAGCTTCAAAGCGGAAAGTGTCACGTTAGCGTGAAAATGGCGAATACATGATCGGACTTTTACTCACTGAAGCTGGAGTTTTCCACCTCTGGCAATTACTGTAGGTCCCACCGGCCCCAAGTTGCAAGGCTGTTTTTTCTCCTCACAGACCTTAGGGGAAGTGAGACGGCCACCATTCACCCCACAAAAAGTCACAGAGCCATTCCGATTACTCCAAAGCTGTTAAGTTAAGCTTAAAAAAAAAAGGTATAGTTTCCTTTAACCTCCTGAGACCCTGCGTCCTCATATGAGGACATTACATTTAGGCTCTTACATGTACAGTAATAGTTGAATCTTAGGCACTTGTAGTACAGACTTGTATTCACATTCTTTCTGGACTGGCAATCTCATTGTGTTTTATGGTAATAGAGACCCAATGTCCTTGGGTCCTTGTTTTTCTCAAAAACTACTTGCTGTAGAGAGATGAATTTTTTTTGTATGTTTATGAAGCCCTACTAAGCCAAAATAATGGAGTGAAATGAAAAATGCATTCAAATTTGCACCCCGGGTCTCAGGAGGGTAAATGGTGGGTGGAGAGCAAAGTTGACCAACAAGCGATATTCCTTAGCTTTCCCTGGCCACCACATCACATCTGATTACAGCGTGAGGACTCACCTATCTCTCATCTAGATCAATCAAACACTGCCAATTAGCCTGTGGCCGTGAAGGTTATGCTATCTGTGGTCATGAAGGTTATGCTATCTGTGGTCATGAAGGTTATGCTATCTGTGGCTATGAAGGTTATATCTGTGGTCATGAAGGTTATGCTATCTGTGGTCATGAAGGTTATGCTATCTGTGGTCAGAATATTTATGTGGATGTTCCATTGGATGGGGGTGCATGTGTCTTAGTCAGATATTTTTTCTGATAAATAAATGTTGAGCATGAGAGAGGCTAGGATGTGATAATGTAAGTCATCCTATTTGTTGCTCAAAAAATCTGTACATTATTTTGATTTTGTGGGTATATAATAAGAGAACATCTTGCCTCATGTTTTATCGCTTGCCGAAAATTATTAGATTGCTTTCGATACATAAATATCTTAAAAGAAGTTTGACATGAAGTGCACATCATACCATTAAGATGCAAAACAGCAGCAAGCAAATATGAATGTAAAGGCACAAGTCCAGGCTGAAGACATAGTTAAAGGGGCGAGGGTGCCAGAATGGTCTCCACATCTCAAATGAAACAGGAACACACCAGTAATGAGGGTCTGAGCATGTGCTTCAGGCTAAGGGGCTAGTTGGCTGGGGAGCATGTATGTCATATGCGCTTATTCCTCATTAAAAAGACGCCCAGTGACATGGGTGGCACCATAGATATATATAGAACCCATATATATCTATGGGTGGCACAGCCTAATGCTGTGGCCTGAACACAAAGGATTTCCCCTCATGCCTCATGGTTTTCCTTTAAGAAAAGAAAAATAGATAGCTCTCTGTAGGATCTCCTGGGTTTAGGTTGTTGAAGGAGTAAGAAAGGACTATAAGCAGGAGGGAAGGGAAACGGGAGAGAGAGATGGATGTGGAGAGATGTCTGAAAGGAAAAGAAGCCGTAACAAAAGGGCTGGCGTGAGCAGAGCTAGGAGATCAGTGCATGGGAGCAATCTGAACTCTCCTCATAATTACTGAGATTGCTCTCCCCATGCAGGCCACGAGGGTCTGTGCTGACCCTACATCGTTTCTTGGTTGGGTCTGTGTGTGTGTGTGTGTTTGTGTGTGTGTATGTGTGTGTGTGTGTGTACAGTATGTGTGTGAGTGAGTGTGTGTGTGTGTGTGTGTGTGTGTGTGTGTGTGTGTGTGTGTGTGTGTGTGTGTGTGTGAAAGAGAGATATTTGGATTTATTGATTCATTATTTCATTACTTATTGATGCAGATGTTGCATTATTGGATGGAGAGAAACATCCCTGAACAATTAAAAGACTGAAACCCCTTACAGCAAGGACATGCCTGAGGACAGTGAATATGGACAAGTGTGTGTTTTAGTTTTAGTACTACCACGGGACACTGTTGCACCACTCAGATCACACTGGACAGGTCGGTCCATATGCTTTTTCACAGTCATGAAACACTCACTGGGTACCAACTGAGCTCTGACATGTACATCATGTCTATCTGAAAAGACTAAGTCAGCAGCCAGATTATTATCAAGCTGATCTTTCAATTTGTGTTAAGGACACAGTCTAATGTTTTTTGTCTCATCATTTAATTTTCCCGTGAAAAGTTATTGAAAATGGTTATCTGTCTGACAGTACTGAATGTGTTATGAAGATAAGGGCTTGGTTCTTCCCCTAAACAGATTTAGTTGATAAACAAACAAAGCAACCAGACCAAGATTTCTCTTTGCTAAAAATCCTAGGATTCCTCGATAGTACAGAGGAGATACAGGTCAGACAGTAATTCGGTATAGTTAGTTATACAATAATACTCTGTCTCAAACTTCCGAGCACATCATGAGGCCTGGAGACTAGGCTACTACATTCCATTCATCTTGTCTCTCCTACAGTAACTATACCATCTAGTTCAGTCCAGTTCACCTCTGATAAAAGTGGGGAAAGTTTGTGTGTGTGTGTGTGTGTGTGTGTGTGTGTGTAAAAATGACTCTGTCAAACGGGTTGGATGCTGGATAACAACTAAGAGGGCTGTTTGGTATGCCGCAAGAGGACTGAAGTAACGCTGATGAAACACATGAAAGGTCTTCTAAACAGCACTTTTATTTTGCTTCTCCATCACTATGCCATGCACAACCTGCCTACACTCAGCATTCACGGATGAGAGAGGGAGAGAAGAAGAGGGAGAGAGGGAGAGAGACAAAGAGAGAGAGAAGAAGAGTGAGACAGAGAGATAGAGCAAGAGAGGGAGAAAAAGAGAGAGAAAGAGGAATTTTGTTGAGAGGCCATGTCTGTGGGGCAAAGAGTGATGGACCCCATGTGGAAATGAAAGACAAGTGGCCTCAAACATTGATTAGCCAAAACTGTTTCATCTGAGAATCACCTCCTGCCAAACACAGCATCCCTCGTGCGTTCCAACAGCTCACTTATGGGCTTTGGGACTCTGGCCGGTTGGCTAACAACCAGCCCAACTTTGCCCAACCAGTGCTCAGTAATTGTGCAAGTCACTTTGAATGCAAAGTGTTTTTTGTAATGTTCGAAGAATGAAAGGAATCCAATCCCATGGGAAGTGTTAAATGTGGTTGGCAGAATCAGAAAGATCAGAGGACACCATGTTTCAAAGCAGTGGTGAAATGACACATGCTATCATTATTCTTTTTTTTATTTCATTTTTTTTTTTTTTATCATTTTGCTCATTTGCCCAGGCAAGCATATTCACTTCAATGTATGTTGTGTATACACAAACCTAACTAGCATTTGGGGACATTCATTATTTCTTTGAAAGTTCCCTAGTGTTTTGATGCAAAAAAAAAAAAAAAAAAAAATAGACATAGCTGGCTTATGTGTTTGAGATATTGCTTCTCAAGGCTTTGTGTATATTGATTTTTAGCATGAAACAGTGATCATGTTAGCTCTGTGGATGTGCTAATCACGACCACTGTATCATTCCACCATTTACACACAAGCTTAATTGAGCAGGCCTGATCAGGCTATTCATGCTAACGCAATGGTCCGCGGAGTGTAACAGCGTGGAAATGATTCAATTGACCAAATGAAAGCGTAAAGCCTCCATGACCCTTGGCCATTCACAAGCGACTCCTCCATGATCTCTCTTTCATGAGGAGTTGGCAGCCCAACAGACTGAAGCCTCAGTTGGTCCCACTTGATCTTCTTTACTCACCAAGCCCTGTTAATTAACCCTCCCCTCCCCTCCCCCTTCCCTCTCTCCTCCTTCTCTCACTCCTTAACCCCTTCCTCCCTTTTCTCCTCCTCTCTCGCATCATCTTTCCATATTTCTCTCCAGTCCTATATTTTGCATTCTTCTATTCCTCCTCCTCCTCCTCGTTCTTCTGCTCCTCTACCATTCTTCTTCTTCTTCTACTTCCATCCTGTCCCTTTGAACCCAGCCCAGAGTGCAAGAAAGAAATCCAAGAGATCCCGAGTGAGTGAGCCACTCTCTAGATCTCTGCGGCTGCATATGCCGAGGTTAATAACATGAATTAGCCTCACTCATATGCACCCCGCAGCCAGCCGCATACATCATCGCTGTCCACACGGGACTTGGCCACAGCGCACCGCTCGATATTTTCTCATGTTCGTAATTCATAAAAGACTTCAGACAGTGAGTCACACTGTGATTACTGTTGACCTTTTCCCGACTTTGCTTTGTTCATAACACAGAACTAATGACGGTCGCAAGGGAAAGCTGGGGAGGAATCAGAGGCGTATAAGACGCAATGGCTCTTTGGATCCTTGGCATGCCATGGGCAACATAAAACGTTACATTTCCGTGTGTTATACCCAGTAGCTGAGTTGAGATCTATGACTACACACCTTGTCCTAAGTGGCTTGAGGATGTCATACTACCAGTTTAATTGGCCTGCTGCAGTATCTCTGCATGCCTTACCAGACTTATGATATGGTGGAAAAAGGTTTCACATGCCATCTCTATTTGACTTTCACATGAAGTACAGACACACAAAGTGATTAAATCTCCTCAGGCACCTTAGGGATCCCGGGTAGGCTCTTGCCCTGATGTTGGAGATTTAATCACTGCACACAGTACCGTACCAGCTGGCATATGATGAAGTCTTAATAACACTGGAATGCCGATGAAATAAATCAGGTATCCACCGAAAAATAACACTGACAATCTTTAGCTCATTAGGATTTCTTGTTTGTTTGCAATAAGGCGTTCTTATTTTTGTTACACGGCAACACATTTAGTCATTATTGGTGCTTATTTCGTAGATCTTAATCAGAGCAAGTGAAAGTGATTGAAATGTAACAATTTTGCTACTTTGTGTGGGAATAGCAGGTGCAGAAAGACAACATTCCTGCGCACACCTACACTCAGACACACACATAAAAAGACACAGACACACAGAAACACACAGAAACACACACACACACACACACACAAACACACTTTAAATTTCTTCCTATATGTATCTCTAATTTTTGGGAGTTTAAACTCCAGGTTTGCAAACTACATTGTTGGTGCTTTGTTTTATGTGAAGACCCAGAGCAAGCTAATGATGAGGTTTGGCGCTGTTTTGAACAATATTAATGGTCAAAAAAAAATATTTAGAAAGCGTTTCACTTGCCACCCTTAGCTAATCCACTGTTTGCTATTTTGGTCCTAGCTCTGTAGTGCTTAGTCAACAAAAAAATGCTGTCTCCACGGCTTAGTTGATGTATTTTCAGTCAGAAAAATACCCTTTGGTCCATTTTCGCCGGACTTACACTTTGATGTTGAAAATATACTAATAATTAATCAAGTGTTTGTTAATGCTTAACTAATACTTAACTAATGCTAAATTGTGCACCCTTATTCTAAAGTGTGGTATGTGATGTACACATTACATATCATTTGTTCATACTGTGGAAAAGAAGCATTCATTGAAAATGCTGTGCATAATGTATGGATGAAAGATAGCCCAGTAGATGATGTTCTGTGCTCATCTCTTTTCTTCCTGACTTTAGTCCTTAGCTCTTGCCTGCTGTGTATTTTTCTCTCGGTTGAAAAATTACAACTTCCTTCTCTAACCCTCTATTATTTGGGATTGCGGCTTTCAAACACTGAGTAAAGTTTTATGGTTCTGTCTGAAAATGGCCTATCAAATCTTGCCTCCTCCACCTTCTTGTTCCCATGGTTATCTGCTGCTCTTAATTCAACCATTTCCAGTCGCTTGCTTGAATTCTCTCTTGGGCGACATAGGCCTACCATAATTTTTCGCATATGCCAGATCACAGATTCCGTATGAATATTGAAAAAGAAAAATCAACCAGAAAATGTGGACTGGAATGCAATAAAAGTCCCTGTAACATTACTGTTAATTGAAGGTGATTTAGAGGTGAATGTCTCCTGTTCCCAAGCGGTTGTCCTCTGTAATACTGTGTTAAGGGGTGAGGGGGCAACTCTCTGGAGAGAAAAAGAACAGGCAAAGACTGATGGCTCCTTCTTCAGCATAATAGCTTTCTCCCCACGTACCGTCTCCCTACCTTTCTCTCTTCCTCCTTCTCCTTCCATCTTCCTCTCTCTCTCTCTGTTCTCTCTTTCTCTCTGCAATCATTTCTGTGGTATGGGCAGTCAGCAGGCATTCTCGATGCGTAGCCGTGTGGCGCCTTGCCTCAGTGCGAAGCTGCTGAATAGCTGAGATGGCGTTAGGCTCCTGAATCTCCCACACGCAGGGTACTCCCCGGGGCCCAGGCTAATAAATCACTCAAACGCATGGGCTACTGTACAGAGAGAGAGAGAGAGAGGGGGGGGGGGGGGGGGGGGGGGGGGGGTGGAGAGAGGGAAACTGACAGAGTGATAGAGAGGGAGGTGGAGAGAGAGACAGGGAGGTGGAGAGAGAGAAACTAGCAGAGGGAGAGAGGGAGGTGGAGAGAGAGGAGAAGACAGAGAAAGAGAGAGGGACAGAGATAGAGATATATGGCACAGCAAGAAGAGTAGGAAGATGGCTGACAACTAGCAGAGCTGTGAGTGAAGGAGAATGACATACTGGGGCACAAGGGAAGGACTGAAGGTGGACACTAGGGAAAGCCAATAACCAAACAGGGTCAGGCAGGTCAGAATTGAAATAGTTGGGGATGGCTTGCTTGGACCGGACACAGAAGAGGTCAAGGCATGTGTCAGTATGATTCACATGCAAGCGCAGGGAACCACCCGACTAGCACACCAGAGTGAATTCACACACCTGGGAAAGGTTAATGAGAGAAGCAGTTGCCTGTTGGCCTGAGGCACTGGGTTGCCTTGCAAAAGCCTGATAATGAGTCACTTTGTGACACCACGGTGTGGAGCCATGCTGCTTGTCCCCTCCACTCCCCGCCGGCGATTGATAACGCATTAAAGGAAGCTAACGTTTCTAGGCAGCCGTCTGAGCGGGCTGTGTTTTGCCCCTGCATTATTGAGTGTGAGCTCACACTGGGCAGCTTTCATCTGTGAAAAATCAAACAGAAAAGTGTTGAAACGCGGCTAACTCTTTAGCACTCAGCAGGGTGCTAACAAGGAGCTTTCCTGTAGGCAATGCTAGCTCCCTGTGCCGCAACGCTAATCCCTTATTAGCAAACACACATCAGAGGATGGTAAGAGACACAGGGAGTCCGAGCCAATTCAATCCAACATTAGTATGCTTCTCTACTTCGGTGAAGACAGTTAAATGCTGCAAGTTTATTCATATTACAACATTTTGGTGTGCTTAATGATGGTTATTTGTTCGTCCAGATGCGTTCAACATTCTTGTAAATGGCACATTTGAATATGTTAGCTTCACAACTTCACTGGGAAAAAAACAGTATATGTTTGAGAAATAAGTTAAGAAAATGAAGAAAATCACAGAATGTATTGTGTGTGCAACAGATGCAGATTGTCTTGAGAGAGAGAGAGAGGAGAGAGAGAGAGAGAGAGAGAGAGAGAGAGAGAGAGAGAGAGAGAGAGAGAGAGAGAGAGAGAGAGAGAGAGAGAGAGAGAGAGAGAGAGAGAGAGAGAGAGAGAGAGAGAGAGAGAGAGAGAGAGAAGGAGGTGTATTGGTGCCCTCCATGGTCACAAAGCGCTGCTTCAATCTCCTGCGCCTCGAGGCTATAAAGGGAATTAGAATCCCCTGCCAATTTACTGAGGAGGAAATGAATTGATAAACGCTGGTGACAGGAGACAGTAGTAGCGTTCCCAGCCTTGTGTGAATTCGGCTGCCCATCCTCGACTCGTATCCCCCCAGGAAGTAGTGTACGTCACCTCAAACTCACCTGAGAGACTCCGCCATAGTGACAGTTTAGGGGAGTGAAAAAAATGAGAACCGGTTGTCTCTCTCTGTTCTCTCTGGCTGCCTTCGCGCGCATTAAAAAGCCCTCCGTGCTGCTGTTTATCTTTTCACACGCTGATAAACATGCACATTTGTTCCCTTGCCGGACTGGATGAGTGTCCAAGCCTTCACAGCTAGTTCAGTGTCAATTGGTTCTGTTTCCACCGTGTGACTGTTAGCCTACTACATTAATGATGCCCATTCGCTCGTTCCATTATGTCTTAATGTGTGTGTCTCTCTCTCTCTCTCTCTCTCTCTCTTTCTTTTTCTTTCTTTCTTTCTCTCTCTCTTTCTTTTTTTCTTTGTACATCTGAGCTGCAATGTCTCATAACCAGTTTGTGGTTTGACTTTGCACTCCAATAGACAAGACAACATTTCTACATTTCAACAATGACGCCAGATTGTGTATCAGCCTATTGTCGTTAGTGATTATTGCTCTGTTCGACTGCACCATGGCACCTGCTCTGCCTGTGATGGCTCTGTGAATCTCTGTTTATCTGTCCAGTTTGACAGCACCATCCATCCTCAGCTGTGGGCCACTGTTGACACAACAGTAAACTGTATGCTTTGAAGACCATGCTGATGGTGATTCACACAGGCATAATGAAGCAATCATGGCACTAATTCTATTTGAACGCAATACGCATTTGATTTATCTTCACTCAGTCATTCATTATGGGGGCTGTCTCGCATACTAATGCCGCGTCGAATCCCTTTGAGGTGTTTAAACAAGAAATGGCGGACTGTCTGGAGCTATCTATCAAAACGCAGCATTGATAATTAAGATGCAGCGTTGGGTTTAGACCTCTGTGGATTTATTTGGCCGTCGAGTGAAACCCATCTGTCGCTCTCAGTCAGTCTCGGTCCACTTATGAGGTGGTCGAGGGTGTCATGACTACACTTTGAACTTTCATTTCACAGAAATGAGATATTACTGCCATTATACAGTTCATCCATGTTGTGGTATTGATTCAAATCCAAAAAAAAAAAGAAAATCGACTTATTGCTAAGTGACATCATGGCGACATAAACTATACAACTGAATAGATTTTGTCCATAAATACAGTCGTATTTCCATGGTGCCATAGTAAAATGATAATGTAAGAGATTAAAAAAGCCAGTTTGTAGATTAATAACATCTGTGACTGATTTGTTCCCAGAGTGGTGCCAGTATTTCTCTCTCTCCCCTTCCTATTCATCTCTGAGCGGAGCTTTAGTGATGTTAAAATGATCTATTTCAGCCATCTGTTCATCACAATCTCTGGTAGAAATGGGAATCAGTGTGACCTCACAGCCAATGTGTTTATTGCATTTCATATAGGATATTACATACACAATCGTTGCTAAAGCTACGTTTCAACATGATGATGAAATCATAGTTGGCATGTCTTCTGCATCTCTTCTCTGTGCATCAGGGCTATGTGGGCTAACTATGTGTCTCTGATAGCGTTTGGGCTGGCACCAGAGACAGGTGAGAAAGACACATGCCAGGCTCCTGTGGCTCCTGCACAACTCCTCTGCTGTAATATCCATACAAAGTTATGTCGCAGAGATCTTCATCTTCGTGTCTTGCTTCCTGTTTGTGATGTGGCAACAGTGAGGTCAACATACTGGACTAAAGTGGATGCGGGCAGGAAATTATGCTTTGCAAGTGGAACACTAACTCATGTTTCCTCAGAGAGAAAAGGAGGCTTTGGAAAGACATTACTGTTTCCAAAGTCAGAAACACTGTCCCATGTCGGCCCCTTACGCAAGCTGGATCGTTATCTTGTGTGACTGGTGGTTCATCTTAAAACACTTACATTGATTTAAAAAGCTGGGTCATTAATGTTAAGTGTGGTGATTATTGCGATTGACTCCTCTTGACTTTTTATGTTACTCCTCATTAATCTTTCGGGACAGATATTTTACCACTGCTATCCATTTAAACGCCCACTTTTTTTTTTTTTTTTTACTAGTGAACATGTCAAGAAGCTATTCTCATATAGCTGCCCAATAAAAAATGTAATTTGACTGTAGAAATAAAATTGAGTTAAATAAAAAAGGGAAGGCCATTGCAGTGATATTTATATTGTGCCAGGTCTTCCATTTCAGTGAGTTATGAAGAGAAGGCTCACCAATACATCCAAGGGGTCAAGGCATACTGTAAGTCCCGCAAAGAGAAATCCCCATTGAATGGTGAATGGCAATCAAACAAGTCATTCTGCAGCATCGTTTCCTTCTCTGATATCACCGTGGCTCCACCATTGCAAGAAACATATTTCCTGGAGCCCATGCGTACTGTACTGTATAACACGGAAATTCAAAAGTCAAGGCTGCAGCTTAGAATTCTCAGGTATAATAGGCAGCATCACTTTCCTTCCAGCCAGTGGTTGAGGGACAGACAGTGTAACATGCCCATATTTTGAGTTTTAAAAAGGTCATGCATTTTTCTAACATTTTGTAAGGTTATTTTTTATTATTACTATTAGGCATTCATTATGCATTTTGTGGTGAATATGTTGCCTTATTCATTGTATTGAGGGACTTTTATTTTGAATGCAGTAGTGATGAAGCAGTGTTCCATTGATTGCCGCGAAGTAAACTGAGGAAGTTAGAACTAAATGTTAGATGATTAGCACCCTCCGTAAGGGAACAAGTTCTTACGGTGGTGGTTTTGTTGACTGTAAATGAGAAGAAACTTCAATAAACACCATCAGTTCAAGACCTTTGACTATCATTACGGTGGGGATGCTACAGTAAGAACTTTACCCACACCTGCATCTCGCTGGCTGGATAGCTAATCTACGGACGGCACGGTAGCCTTCAGTACAGTGAGTAGCACGTTGTGTGATTGTCAACGGAGACGGTAAGGATTTACAACTTGTAAGCAAAATGGATGGAATTAAGGAAGAGATAAATAAGCTACACACGGAGATTCAAGAATATAGACGTTTACTAAATATAGGGGATTATGAAAACATGTCAAGGCAGGAAATGAAAGAACGGATTGAAAGCAATGAAAACCGAATAGTTGAACTTCAACATGATTTGGATGAGGATGATGCTAATGAGCTAACTTTACCACGGCGTTCAGAACGTACGCCCGTGCCGACAGAAAAAATGCTCGAATATCAAAATGAAGAAATAATTAAAAAGGAAAAACGATTGCTCTGCCTATATGAACAATGGAAAATTCAGATCAGAGCATCCAAAGAAAATTTAAAGAAAGACAGAACAGAAACCGAATTGGCTACTATGGCAGACAGCATTGAAAAGGGAATGCTTGAAATCATGAAACTTTATAAAGATGTAAGAGAGAGAGGTACGCCATCTACTGAACTTAGACGGAGAGTTGATGCATGCGAGGCTGTTACTAAAGACATTGTTAAAGTAGTCTTGGAACGAATATCAGCTGTAAATGGTGAGTTTGACGAAGAGCAAGAAAGGCGCCGTCTTCATCGGCTACTAGAGCATGATTACGCTCACTCCATATATGGTACTGCAACTACGTCTCTGTCAGGAGCTAGTCAGCATTCGCAAACCAGCATAGCTGCCAAAAGAGCTGAAGCAGCGGCAGAGCTCGCTGCAAAAGAAGCTGAATTCAAAGCAATGGAAGAAGAAAGAAAGCTAAAGGAAAGAATAAGAATGATGGAGGAACAACATAGAATGGAGCTAGATATAAAGCGGTCTGAATTAGAACGTTTACAAGCAGAAAAGGACATGAAGGCTGTTCGTGCTAAACTGGAAACCTATGACAGACAAATCAAGCAAGAAAATGTTAGTCAGCCTATGCAACAACACAAGAGACATCCCATTTTCAATTCACCTCCAGATAATCAGAATTCTCGCATTAATAGGCCACTGCCTACTACTGATGTTTCTTATCTGGCTCAAGCAATCCAAGAGAGCATTGCCACAAATAGACTTCCAATTCCAACGCCCACAGTGTTTAGCGGAGATCCAATCCACTACATTGAATGGAGAGCCTCATTCATGTCTCTCATTGACCGAAAAGGTATCTCCGCTGCCGATAAACTGTTTTACTTAAAGAAATACGTCAATGGCCCTGCTCATAAATGCATTGAAGGCACGTTTTACAGAAGTGATGATGAGGCATATAGAGACGCATGGAATAAGCTCAACCAACGCTACGGTCAGCCATTTGTCATCCAACGAGCCTTCCGAGACAAGCTGTCAAATTGGCCGAAAATACAACCTAAAGATGCAGAAGGATTAAGAACATTTTCTGACTTCTTGAATGCCTGCTTACAAGCCATGCCCCATGTGAGAGGCCTAGAAATATTAAATGATTGTGATGAGAATCAAAAGTTGATGCACAAAGTTCCAGATTGGCTGGCGTCCCGTTGGAATCGTCAGGTCACAGCAGCTCTCATGCACGGATATGCGTTTCCCACTTTCAAGGAATTTTCTGACTTTGTCTCTGTAGAGGCTGAGATAGCATGCAACCCAGTCACGTCCTTACATGCTCTTCACTCCTCTAAGTCATCCTATGATAAAAAAGCCACAAAGGAATCAAAAGGAAACAAAGCTGATGTGTTCAGCATCCACACTACTGTAAACGGTGACAACCTACCATCAAGAAATGGAAAATCAAGACCCCCATGCATGTGGTGTAACAACGACAAACATCAAATACCCAAGTGCTCAGAGTTCATGGAAAAGCCCCTAAATGATCGACGGAAACACGTGAGAGAAAACAAGTTGTGCTATGGGTGTCTGAAACCAGGCCACAACGCCAAAGAATGTCGTCACCGCCACACCTGTGATGTATGCAAGGGAAGGCACCCAACCTGTCTCCATGATGAGAATTACAAAGGGCGTGAAGGTAAAGTGGGTCCTGCATCCCCTGTGAACATCACTGCTAGCACTCCTGATGAAACCACGGCAGCCACAGCACTCAACGTCACCAAAAAAGGACCGTCACGCAGTACATCCATGATCGTCCCTGTGTGGGTGTCCTTGGTCACAGATCCATCAAAGGAGCAGCTTGTTTATGCATTATTAGACACTCAAAGTGACAGCACATTCATTGATAATGAAGTAAGCAAGGAATTACAAGCAAATACTCAACCTGTGAAGCTGAAGCTTACCACTATGCTTGGAGAGAGCTTGATCATGAAATGCGAAAGGATATCTGGTCTCAGAGTGAGAGGCTACAATTCATGCATCCACATCAACCTTCCTCCTGCATATACAAAGGACGGTATTCCTGGGAATCGTGAGCATATACCCACTCATGAAACCGCAAAAAGATGGCCTCACTTAGCAGCAATTGCCGATAAGGTGCCACACCTCCTTACCTGTGATGTCGGACTGTTAATCGGGTTCAACTGTCCACGAGCGCTAACACCTAGACAGGTATTAGCAGGAGAAGACAATGAGCCCTATGCCATTCTGACAGATTTAGGATGGAGTGTTGTAGGCTGCACAACGCCTAGCTTAGATGGTACAGCCGCCAGCCTGTGTCACAAAGTCTCTGTGAAAGAGCTCCCTCCGGTAACGCCAATAGATGTGATCAGTGTTCTGGAATCAGACTTTAAAGACATCAAAGGAGAGGACAAAACAGTCTCACAAGACGATCTCATTTTCCTGAACAAACTAAAGGTAGGCATAAGACAAGATGATCAGGGACATTATGAGATGCCTTTACCCTTCAAGCAACGGCCACACTTACCTGATAACAAAAAACTGGCAGAAATCAGACTCAACCACTTACAACGTAAGTTTCACAGAGATGAGAAATATAAGAAGGACTACACAACATACATGAAGGAAATCATAGATAGAAGTGATGTGGAAGAGGTGCAAGAACATGGAATAGCAGGTGAGCGATGGTACATTCCTCATCATGGCATATACCACCCTAAAAAGCCAGACAAACTACGTGTTGTATTCGACTGTTCTGCAAAGAGTGGCGGCACAAGCCTTAATGAACATCTTCTCCCAGGGCCGGATATGATAAATAACCTTACCGGTGTTCTCCTGAGGTTCAGACGGCATCCTATAGCTCTTATGTGTGACATAGAGAAGATGTTTCACCAGTTCCACGTGCCAGAGCAAGATCGCGATTACTTACGCTTCCTGTGGTGGAAAGATGGAGACACAAGCACACAACCACAGGATTACAGGATGAAGGTCCATCTTTTCGGTGCAGTGTCATCGCCTGGCTGCGCGAATTATGGACTGAAGTATCTTGCCAATGAGAACAGAGTCTCACATCCAATAGGATCACAGTTCGTGGCTAGAGACTTCTATGTGGACGACGGAGTCACAAGTACAGACACAATAGAAAAGGCCATTCAGTTGGCACAAGAGGCAAGAGAAATATGTGCCAAGGGAGGTCTCCGTCTCCACAAATTTGTCTCAAATAACCACACAGTCTTACAGAGTATACCCGCCTCTGAGCAAGCAACAGGCGCCAAGACAAAGGATTTGACATTCTCTGAAACACCCCTGGAGCGAGCTCTAGGCATACATTGGAGCATAGAAAAAGACAGTTTCAGATTCAACAACACTTTGGCAGAGCAACCAGGAACACGCAGAGGTATATTGGCTACTGTTGCCTCCATATTCGACCCTCTTGGCTTCCTTGCGCCATATGTCCTGACCGGGAAAAAGATCCTACAAGAAATGTGTCGTCAAGGTGTCGGCTGGGATGACCCCCTGCCAGATATGTTGAAGCCACGGTGGGAAAACTGGCGACATGACTTTGTCAACCTAGAGAAAATAAATATAAATCGATGTTACTTACCTGTTCATTTCGGAGAAGTTGTGGAAACAGAATTACACCACTTTTCTGATGCCAGCACCAGTGGATATGGGCAGTGCTCTTATCTTAGAGTGAAGAATCAGAAAGGAGAAATTCAATGCGCTCTGGTGATAGGAAAAGCTCGTGTCTCTCCCACCAAGTTAACAACAATACCACGGCTGGAGTTAACAGCAGCCGTAGTTTCAGTTACTGTTAGCAACATGCTCAGAGAGGAGCTAAGTTACACTAATGTGAAAGAGTACTTCTGGACAGACTCCAAGGTAGTGTTGAGCTACATAAATAATGACTCAAGACGGTTTCATACGTTTGTTGCCAACAGGGTTCAGAAGATCCGTAATATCACAACCCCTCAGCAATGGCATTATGTGCCTACGGATAAAAACCCAGCAGACGGTGCATCTAGGGGAAGAACGGTAAATGAGCTGCTTCGATCCGACTGGTTCACTGGTCCCATGTTCCTCTGGGAAAGTGAAATATCCACAACAGAAGATGAGGTACCCGACTTGACTGTAGGAGATCCAGAGATCAGAAAAGCTCAAGCACTGCAGACGACTGTACTACAGACATCAGAACCAATCTGCATTACAGACCGTTTATCCAAGTTCTCAGAATGGTCCCGAGTCATCAAAGCTGTAGCCCGTCTTGTGCGAAGAGCTAGGAAGATCAAGTCAAATGCCCTCTCCACAGTGAGTGAGCGGAAAAGTGCTGAATGTCTCATAATCAGAGATCTGCAAAATCAAGCATATGAAAGGGAGATCGAACAGTTAAAGAAGGGAAAACAATTAACAAAAGGCAACAAACTGTATCATCTTGATATGTTTATAGACACGGACGGCATCCTGAAGGTGGGAGGAAGACTGCACCATTCATCCCTCACAGATTCTCTTAAGCACCCCATTGTCATTCCCAAAGAGCATCATGTGACCAAGTTGATCATAGCGCACAACCATGAAAAGACCAAGCACCAAGGCAAAGGCTTTACTGCAAATGAAATCAGATCTAACGGATACTGGATCCCAGGTATGAGCCGTGCAGTTTCTTCATTCATACGCCAGTGTGTGATCTGTCGCAAACTCAGGAGACCGCCAGAGGGCCAAAGAATGAGTGACTTACCTGTAGAACGCATAGAGCCTTCTCCTCCATTCACTTATTGTGGTATGGACTGCTTCGGACCCTTTTTCACTACAGAGGGAAGGAAACAGCACAAACGATATGGACTGCTACTTACCTGTTTTTGCTCACGGGCCATCCATCTGGAGATGCTGGAGGATATGTCCACTGATGCCTTCATCAACAGCTTACGATGCTTCATTGCCATCAGAGGTGCTGTCCGTCAAATCCAGTCTGATCAAGGCACAAATTTCGTTGGTGCCAAGAATGAATTCAAGGCAGCTCTGCAAGAGCTTGATACTAACAGACTAAGTTCATTTCTGTCACATAAGCAATGTGACTTTGTCATGAACGCGCCCCACTCCAGCCATGCAGGTGGTGTTTGGGAGCGGCAAATTAAAACAGTCAGGAGCGTCCTGAACTCCACACTGTCACTTTCTCACAACAGACTCAATGACTCTGCACTACGAACTCTGCTGTATGAAGCTATGGCCATAGTTAACAGTAGACCCCTCACTGTGGACACTTTACTCAGTCCTGACAGCCTGGAGCCCCTCACTCCTAATCATCTCATCCAAATGAAGTCCAGCCCAGCCCTGCCTCCGCCTGGTATGTTCCCCAGAGAAGACCTCTACGGAGCAAAGACATGGCGACGGGTGCAATATCTGGCGGAGCAGTTCTGGAGTCGCTGGAAAACAGAGTATCTTCACAGCATAATCGCAAGGCAGAGATGGCACTCACCAAAGAGAAATCTACAAGTGGGTGATGTTGTTATGGACATTGATGATATGTCACCTAGAGGTGAATGGAGACTTGCAAGAGTCATAGAGACTGTCAAGGGTAAGGATGGACTTATAAGAAGAGCAAAAATCTCAGTAGGAGATAAGAGACTGAACAAGAAGGGTGCGCGGACGTGCAAACCTTCCTTATTGGAACGTCCAGTGCAGAAGCTAGTTCTGTTGGTTGAGGCTTCTTAAGCCCATGTGTTTAATGTAATACTGTTATTCCTTCTGTGAAATTATTCGTTGTTCATATTGTTAAATGAAATACATACTCATAATTTGGTGGGAGTGTAACATGCCCATATTTTGAGTTTTAAAAAGGTCATGCATTTTTCTAACATTTTGTAAGGTTATTTTTTATTATTACTATTAGGCATTCATTATGCATTTTGTGGTGAATATGTTGCCTTATTCATTGTATTGAGGGACTTTTATTTTGAATGCAGTAGTGATGAAGCAGTGTTCCATTGATTGCCGCGAAGTAAACTGAGGAAGTTAGAACTAAATGTTAGATGATTAGCACCCTCCGTAAGGGAACAAGTTCTTACGGTGGTGGTTTTGTTGACTGTAAATGAGAAGAAACTTCAATAAACACCATCAGTTCAAGACCTTTGACTATCATTACGGTGGGGATGCTACAGACAGACAGACACTTACTCTAATTACACTTCATCTTTGGATGTGTTGAGTATACACCTTTGGACAAAAGTAGCAGTACATTGACATCATACTGTACATGCCTACCTGCTTGCTTGCTACTCTAAAAACACTTTTCTTTAACTTTGCCAGACACTGATAATGACTCAGGCAAGGCAAGGCATGTATTTTTTATATACTGTAGCACATTTCATACTATACTACGGAGAGAGCATTTATTTCTGTTTACCTAGACAGTCAGTGCATCCTCTTAGAACACGGGCACTCGGACCCTCTAGGGCAGTCATGCATAGCATCACAGCAATTCCTAGGGTGGGCTAAAGTTCTGACAGCCATGTAATGGGCCCAGACAAAAAAAAATGGAGGCCATTATGCACAGTATTAAAATACATTTGGAGATATTTCAGTGTTAAAGTGAAGACAGATGAAGAGTAGTCACAGTATGGGAGTTCTCAGTTGGACGGAGCCATCCCTTGAGATAACATATCAGTCTCACTTCAGAAATCGGAAAGTTTAGAGTTACAGCATGAAAGAACATTGGGGAGTGCCACACAGGGGAACTGAAGATGTGACAATATCCAAATGAAAAAAAAAAAAAAAGCTTAAATATGTGACTCTGGAAAAAGTAGAAGTTGAAGTCAAAGCCAATCAAACTCGGTTGAAACTACCGGTATGTGTTCATTTACTGGATGAAATGATTGGGTTTGAGGCACTTTGTCTCCTACACTATTAGATCCAGGAGGACTATTTTATGTGTGCGTGCACGCGCGCGCGCGCACACACACACACACACACACACACACACACACACACACACACATAATGGATCAGCAAAGGAATGTGAAGAGCAATTTACATACGTATGCAGCCACTTAGATTCACAGTTTACATAAGCACAATCGACAAATAAGATTATAAATATAGTTATACGCAAAACATGTGCACTGCAGTACCAAAAATGTATGGTCATGGACTCAGTTAAGTAGTATGGGATTACAATTCATTGTCCTATTAACTATTTAAAGCAATCCATTGGAGTGTCAGGGTTTATTATTATTATTATTATTATTATTATTATTGCTACTGGGCTCCCCTTACAGCTGCATGTCGTTGCAAAGTATTTGTATTTTACACACAATTGTCGGAAATACCACTCATGGCTTACACCCTTCCCTCTGGAACTACATGTGGATTTGTTTAAAGATAATCTCCGAATAGCCATATAGGTAATATCACACAATTTCACATACAGTAACTAAGGCTATCGTACATTTGTTGGGGAAGAATGAAATTGCAAGGCTGGTTCTCTGTAGATGGGTAAGCTATATATGGTTGGCATGGTGTGCCATTTTTTCAGTTGCAAGTTAGTTTACCATCAAAATGACTTTGTTATATTAAGGTAGACAACTTGCATAATATATAGAATGTTTTTTTAATGATTCGCATGAATAAATGTTCATCGCCCAACTGATAAATCAACACTGGAACTTGAAAGGAGGCAGAGGTGCAGTAGTATCCTCTATAAACCTTTGAAACGTAAGGATAAGACATTTCCCATTAGCCCTCTGCAAACAAATCGGCTGTAGAATGGGCTAGCTCATGTTTAATATTTCAAATGGCCTTTTGCAGAGCAGTTGGTTAAATCCTGTTATCAGTGACTTTGCTCACTATTGGATTGGATGGTCAAACACATCCAATCCCTTTTAGGCATCTCCCCTTATGTCTCTGACCCGTGTCAATCTGATAAACACTGTCGTCACGACAGCTCAAACAGCAGAAATGCAGAAGTCAAGGTTACAATGCAGAATTCTCACTTGAATGGCAAAAAAACATATCGCAGAGAGGCTGCCAACTCTCCACAGTTCAATCTCTAAACGAGTTACAATGCACTGTGTGTGTGTGTGTGTGTGTGTGTGTGTGTGTGTGTGTGTGTGTGTGTGTGTGTGTGTGTGTGTACACACAAAAATGGCATTCTGACAAATGTGTGTGTGTACACACACACATACACACACACACACACACACACACACACACACACACACACACACACACACACACACACACACATATAGAGTATTTGAATCTGAAGGTCAAGTAAACCTTTATGTGCTCAGTCAAATGTAGCTGTATAGTTTGCGAGTTGAATACAGGGCCTCTCTGCATTCTGTGACAATAGATAATGAAGACGTAGAGAGTGTGTGATGGCTTGGGGTGGGGATGACCAGCTCGTCGAGGAGAGGTAACAATGGAGGAGGAGCTGAGGCAGAGTGAGAGCCACGGCCCTACAGTATATCTGTCTTGGCCACAATCTAATTCTGCCTGGTGGAACCCAGCAGTAAGCCTGGTGTTAATCCTTGAGTCTGGTTTCTACTGGGGAGCGATGCAATTAAAAGCAGCACAATAAGGCACAGAGAGAGAGAGAGAGAGAGCGAGAGAGAGAGAGAGAGAGAGAGAGAGAGAGAGAGAGAGAGAGAGAGAGAGAGAGAGAGAAAGAGAGAGAGAGAGAGAGAGAGAGAGAGAGAGAGAGTGAGTGAGAGCGAGAGAAAGGGAGAGAGTGAAAGAGTGGAAAGAGATCAAGATGGAGAGAAAGACTTTTTGTGGGCACTGATTTGTTGGCCGAGTTGCCACCATCCACAGACTGCAAAAGCCCATTCTAGTCTGGAGGAGGACTGCGCCAAATGATTGGTTTTGGGGGAAAAGGTTCCTTTACAGCCACATTATGAGCTCTTTCCCCCACGCAACAACAGTATAATATACAGCTAATATCCAGGGAGCCACAGCAAAGTAGACCCTGTGAAGAATGATACAGTATACTGCATTTATGCAAAGGGTGTCTGCATTCAATTTGCAATAGATCATAACAATCACAGTACGTACTGTATAGCCCTCTATCATACAGTTGTACAAAACCATGCGTATAACACGGAAATTCAAAAGTCAAGGTGTGTCAGAGTGCTTTTATGTTGTCCTTTTATTTTTCTGTGAAGCATGTTGCACAATACAGGGGGTAATGAAATGACAGACAATGCTGACCATTTTGTATATCAATAAATGGCTTTTTAAGAATTGAGCAATGGAGAGAATAATAGTCATGTAATTTTGAGTAAATGATGCTCAGATACTGTATAATAGAATTCACATTACATAGACGGGACATAATAGCGCTAGCATTTATATTACAGACACATTAATCAATGCAATCTGAATGTAGCACTTGATGGATAATAGAGATCTGCAATGCAACAATTCTTCCTTTTCTAGTCATAGCTTTCATCAATTCTACTGATCTGACAAAAGGCCATTCTTATTACAGTGTTTGTCTGAGAGAGAGGAATACATTGTTTTTGTGACAAACAGGAATATTATTCCAGGAAAACAATATATCTACAAAGCAAAACCCTGATATATTTATCCTACATGGTAGACAGCAGGACCGAGCAGTGCAAGTGACATAATGTATTAATAATGAAATATTGCATTATAATGCACAGTAGTTATACATATGTAATACTTGATTATGAAGATGGTGTAGTTAACATGATGCTGAACAAAGTATTGGTGGGGGTTGAAGAGTTTAAAGTCTGGGTTTCAAAGTATTGGTGGGGGTTGTAGAGTTTTAAGTCTGGGTTTCAAAGTATTGGTGGGGGTTGAAGAGTTTTAAGTCTGGGTTTCAAAGTATTGGTGGGGGTTGTAGAGTTTTAAGTCTGGGTTTCAAAGTATTGGTGGGGGTTGAAGAGTTTTAAGTCTGGGTTTTAAAGACTGGATAGTTTACAGACTGTCAGCCCACGTTTGTGTGATATTTTATTCCCTTTCAGATTTCCCAAGTGGAGCATGTAGCCTCTACACCCCCTGGTCCTCTCAAGCAGTCAGTGTGAATAGCAGGAACCCAGTGTTCCTGTTGCTGCAGAGCACTAGGTTAGTGGTAAAATAGTTGTATAACTATAAGTGTGCCTCAACACACATTATCCCTGTAATGGTGAACATTGCTGTAAGTAGCCTACCCTGGGTGTAAGCCAAGGACAGCAGAACACAGCCAGTAGTTTTTGCTATTGAGATGATTGAGAATAGCCGAATGGCTGAAACGTCTGCTCACCCAGTAAAAGAGTTTTTTCTTCAGCAAAGACTTTGTCTATATTTTACAGAGTGCGAACCCTCACTACCTTTTCCTGATATCTTTTGGTTTAACACACCTGACTAAAAATAATTTCATCAAGAGCGCAACAGTATCCCACCTTCTAAATGATGAACAAAAGTGTTGGTATTTTCATAGAATAGCACTGCTATTGACCAGCATCATGAAACCAACTGCCTCTGCCAGGCGTGAAATATGTGTATAGTAAATAGATTTGTGTATATTTTGAAATATATATGCTTAATATATTATACATATAATACATACATATATTCATTATATTATATATATTTATTGGACAGGGGGTAAATTGTTAACAGGGGGGAAAAGAAAAATAACGTATTAGCCTACAATAGGGTTATTGGCAATAGGCAAGTCTCTGATGAAGAGGTTAAATTGCTACTTAAGGAAAGGCCATTACGTCTCCTCATGTAAATTGATCTGGCAATCAAATGAAATTCTGTGAGTGAGCGCCTCAGGGCCCTTTGGGATTAAATGGGTATGTGTGGAGATGCCTGACCCAAAGGGTGAGCATTAATTTGATCCTGGAACGGGACAGAGGGTCAACAGATGCCCCTGGCAAAGAAAAGAGACCTCACTTACTCACTCAACCACTCACTCACTCACTCACTCATTCACTCAACCACTCATTCACTCACTCACTCATCATTCATGTTGTTGCTTTTTGCTAGTGTAAATTCCCAAAGGTAATTTCATATACTGAATGTATTTTCCATCAACCATGCCTTCAGAAATTGCATCAATATAGGGGACATTTATGATGCCACTGCATGTCATTTGAAACCATGAAGTTTAAATTACCTTTCATGTTTTTGTTATGTTTTCCTACAGACATGGACCATATAAGCACAAATGGATAGCTTAGCTTTCTTCAAATCAGCAATAAGGATGCGGTTTCAGCAGTTTTGTGAGTGTACCAGCCATGCTGATCGAGTGACTCTGAGATACAGTTTTTGTAAGTGCCACAGATTTCCTCCTCAGCTGGAGGTGCAGATTGCATTAACCTTATTCAACTGACCTGTGCCCTCCTGGAGTGATGCTTGAATTACCATGCAGAAATTACCTGTGTGTGGAGTGGTGTGTGGTTTGTGTTGGTTAAAAACAACACATGTTTGTGTCCAGATATGAATGAATGATGGCAAGAGAGGGAGAGAGAGAGAGAGAGAGAGAGAGAGAGAGAGAGAGAGGAGGAAGTGAAGATGTAAATAAACATCATGTTCCAGCTTGTGTTCTTCCTTACTGTCATTAGTGTCTCTCAATCTAGTGTCCTACAACTTAGATCACTGAATGTGTTGGGTCAAGTTAGAAAGTGATTATGGAATTATCGTGTACACTGTTTGTGAGTGTGTGTGTGTGTGTGTGTGTGTGAGAGAGAAAGAGAGAGAGAGAGAGAGAGAGAGAGAGAGAGAGAGAGAGGAGAGAGTGTTCATTGTTCATTGTTATTACTGTAGTGGTTGAGTGTGTACAGTATATCAAAGGAACACTTCACCGTTTTTTCCTATTAAACTATGTTATTCGCTTAATTAAGACGAGTTGATACATACCTCTCACATTTCAATGCGTGCACTCACTGGCTCTAGCGCGCGGTGCAACTTTGATAGCATTTAGCTAGCCCAGTTCATTCATTAGGATCCAAACAGAGATAAAGTTAGAAGCGCCCAAACACCTCCATGTTTTCCCTGTTAAAGTACAGTTACACGAGTAGTCACACGACCAAGTATGGTGAGACAAAATAAAACGTGTTGCATTTATAAGCAGGTAAAAGGGATAACTATATTGTGTGGCAGAATAACATTGGGAGCACTTAGACTCTGCGCAGTAATATCCTCACTCCAAAGTGAAACTGAGAGTGCAAGAGTGAGGATATTACTGCGCCACACAATATAGTTATGAACAATGAAATAACAAGGAAAGCTAACTAGCGAGTAAAAGTGTGTTTTTCTATAGCATTGTAGTTGGGGACGCTGCCCTATAAAATTGGATAGTGTGTTTTCCTGTCAGGAGCAATAGCTTACACTGTTCATTCCTGTGCTGATGGAAACACATGTATACACCTGTGCATATGTGTTGTCCTGAAAGCTTCCTTAATACCTTGGCTCTGGGGAAATCCTCCATTCCACATCATTCTGTAGAGTATTGCTGATAGTGAGATTTACATTCTAATCCCTGTTTTAAAACAGACATGCATCAAAGCCTTCATCAGCACAGTGGATTCCGTACATGGCTGTTCTGTTTACCTGGCAGGGATTTGACTTCATCTTCTACGGTGTAGACATGTTGCCTCTCCTTTTACATACTGTACACACATATGCAAAGGAAAACAACCACACACTTTTGCTTTTGCTGAGCTAGAATTCCTCTAAGCTCCGTCCCCTCTCCAATATGAAAATATTATAATGTGTTTGCATGAATGTTTCCTTTCAGAAATCCCACAATGCATCAGAAGATCTCTATTATGATTATGTACTGTATTTTGATTATGTTTCTGACATTTTTGTTCAATGGCACAATGACATCAATTAACATTACATTCATTTTCAAATTAACAGTGTATAGTAAAAAAAATAACAATAACCATAAACATACCTCCGAACTGCGACTTTATTAGGAAAATTAATTAGCTAGAAACAAAGTAAACAGATAAGTCTTTCCACATCAAAAATAATTGCCAGAACAAAGAGCATTAGGGAAATCATTCCACCATTGAGGAATCACTGAAGAGAGGAGTCTTGATTGTGGCCTCTTATGTTGATGGAGGGCCGACATAGTGGCCGTTCATCACGGACCACAGCGGGCGAGAGGGCACGCAGAGTGAAATCACATACTGTAGCAAGGTCCAAATGGGCCGGATGGAGGAATTTCAATGTAATGCTGGTTGCTATAGGAAGCCAGCAAAGAGGAGCTAACAAAGGCATTACATGTGTCTTCTTTGGCTGATTAAAGCCCAGGCGTATCACAGATGTAACTCCACAGAAGCGCACTGACCTACCTCTTGTTTGCGACAGTCTGACGGTATTGGGTACGTGCCAGATTTAATCTCAGGCGCGATCAGATAAAATCACTTATCTTCACTCAGAATTGATGAAGTGCCCGTAATGTTTTGATAAGATATTTGTTCGGTTGTTCCTCTTTTTCGATTCGCCGCGCCATTTGTCATATCCTGAGCGGGTATTGGCACAGGTGGCTCGTGGGGTTGACATCTGTTGACAATTCATGCGCACACATGAACAGCTTGAGATAAACTTGGCTGATTCACCTGACAAAGCAAAGCATGTAAATCATTTAAATCCCTTTTTGATGCACTGGGGAGACAGATCTTTTTTTCTGGGCAGGAAATCAGTTAGTGTCTTAGGATGTCATCAGCCGACAGGCCTCAGCGGATTTCCATTAGCTTTTTTTTCTGGGCTGTATCAGCATTTCACAGACTGATAACTTAACATCTAATCTTTAATCAACACATCGGATGCATTTGAGGTGGGATTGGTAATACTTGTTTGTTTTATTATAATGTGCGTGCATTTCTGAAACATCCAAGAACTTGCCGTCAAAAGTTAATAATTTTCCCGGCAGCTTATCATGCTCTTATGATGATCACCTGAGCAAGGCTAATCAAAATCTAATTTCCTCTATTTCAAATTCATTCCGTATTTCATGCTGTTTTATTACCCCTTCATATATCCTCTCTTTTACTGTGTGTGTTC
Source organism: Sardina pilchardus (assembly GCF_963854185.1). NCBI lineage: Eukaryota > Metazoa > Chordata > Actinopteri > Clupeiformes > Clupeidae > Sardina > Sardina pilchardus. Next base: position 6,314,500 of record NC_085011.1, on the reverse strand, counting down.
ATTTCTTGCTCTTTTACCTGTTTTTCAATGATTCTGTTTTGACTGAGACTCTTATGCCCTGTTACTTTTGTTATTGTTTTATTGTTAGTACTGTACCAACTCTACAGCAGCTTGTTCTTCTATGCTTGAGAAGTGGCGTATATACTGTAAGTAAGATTAATACCACTGATAATACCATACATATCCCATGTGGTGTCAACTGAACCCTGACAAACTGGTTTCAGGATGCCATTTGTGGCACTGCTCCTTTTCTGAAGAATGATCTCAGTGTCCTGGTATTATGCATGACTTCCCCTGTTTGAGACTGCTAAGGGAACGTCTTCCCTCTCTAATGTCTTAAAGTTGCCTTCACTGCTTGATAACTTTTCATGACTTATGCTATTATTGATGGTATTTGCTGTGGAATTACTTCAAAGATATAGCACAAGAACATGACCCACATCACGAGTACACAAATGATGGAATACACGGATGGTTATTATTATTTTATTATTTTTTTGCAAGATGTTAATATCCTCCTTTATCTCAGCACAGACAGAAAATCTCCTGCGGCGGTGTCATCAGCACTTTCTGTGTGATGATGAATGGACTATTACATCTCAGCATTTTCCCTCTGTTTGCCTTGCGTGTCTGCATTAAAGAGTACACACTGCAAAAACGCGTGATCTTGTTCAAACGCTTCAAGATCATGCAAGCTGTTCATCTGTTGTTTTTTGCAGTGCACCGAATGGTGGATGAAGGGCATGGAATGAGTGACGCGCAAGTGCATTGCATTCTATTATTCTATTAGGACGTATTGTGGTCCTCCAGTCAGCATTTGTTGTGCAGCTTTTCAGCCACTGTTCTGCCTCTCTTCTTCCCCATCACTAGGACTCCTTTAAAAATGGTAGCCATGAATGTTTCATGCCTGAGTGAGCGTGGGGAGCCTCTCTCCCCTCCTCTTGTGGAAGGGTAAACAGCAGGCTGTTGACAGCCAGAGAGAAAGAGAGAGGGGGGGGGGGTCCCAGACCACGCCGGCCTACTGTGTAATTCCGTCAGCCTCCATCTCCCTCTCCGACCTCTCCAGCAAGCGGACCACAGCGGACCCTGAGGGATAAACATCGGCGACCGGGGACCGGGGAGACGCGTGGAGGAGCAAGACATCAGAACGAGCAGCGGTAGGCCCTGACACGTCTTCGCTCGGCACCCTTTAACTGGGGCAAGTGAAGCGCTCGCAAGGAGGAACAAAAGGAGGCCTGTTAAGGAACCAGAATGAAGACATAACAAGAAGAAAAGGGAAATCAGGATCTAGCAGCTAAACATGACTGCACACACACACACACACACACACACACACACACAGAGACACACAGAGACACACACACACACACACACACACACACACACACACACACACACACACACACACACACACACACACACACACACACACACACACACACACAACAAGGCACTTTTGTCTATTGTTTGAAATGATTCACTCAAGGAGGTTATAGGTTGAGGGAATACCGTGTAGGAAAGCATTCTCTTTTGAAGTGTAGAAGCAAGGCATCATCTTTTGCATTGAATTCTCCCTTAAGTGCACGTTTCATGTACAGGAACCTGTAGCAGTGAAGAGATGAAACAGAAACAAAACAAAAAAACATGTTTAAAATCCTAGAAACTGTCGTAATGTTGCTGCCAAAGGTCTTGCATCTCTGTTCCTGACTTGATTGGATGCATAATTTAAGTTTAAGTAAACAAACAAACAAACAGAAACACACACACAAAAACACAAATTGTCTTTATGGCTGCAAAGTACTTGCTTCTTTCTTCCTGCCGTGATTGGGTGCATACTGTACGTTTCCTGGGGTAGACAAGGTCTGTCAGAGGAAAGGCCAAGGAGCCGCTAACCAGAGCAATCAGCAGTGTTTTTTCACTCATCTGGCAGACTGCAAGAGGGGAACAGTCCAATTTAAAGAGACAAGTCTTGAATTAGCAAAAGGTGCACTTTAAAATGGTCCTAAGGGTTGGAACAT
>NC_085011.1:6302482-6307482 GCF_963854185.1 Sardina pilchardus | reverse complement strand
GTTAATATGGTATTATTGTAATGTGGGTTTGTTTCTTTTACGTAATTTGCATAAAACACTAGCTTATACACAATGCATGGTCTTCCACTGTGTTTGCCCTGGCCGGGGCAAGTTTGCCACACCGTCCATCTCCCGTGACTGCACACCTGCCCCTCTGCACACATGCCCCTCTGCACCGCGCCGCTCTGCACACCTGCCCCTCTACACACCTGCCCCTCTACACACCTGCCCCTCTGCACACCTGCCCCTCTACACACCTGCCCCACTGCACACCTGCCCCTCTGCACACCTGCCCCTCTACACACCTGCCCCACTGCACACCTGCCCCTCTGCACACCTGCCCCTCTGCACACCTGCCCCTCTGCACACCTGCCCCTCTGCACACTCTCCGCTCCTCTCCCTGCGCTCGGTAGCGTGCCTCGTTAGGGCAGATCTCCTTAAAAGGATGTAATCATTGGAAATCCACTCACGCCACGGCGTCTCGCGGTTTGACTGAACAGTGCTCACTTAATTAGAGCGCAATTGTGATTTAATGATATCTCATTAATAGTGTGGGGAACTGCCTGATCTGGACGGAGGGAGAGAGAGAGAGAGAGAGAGAGAGAGAGATAGAGAGAGAGAGAGAGAGAGAGGAGTGCTGAAAGAGAGAATGACAAGCATGCACTAAAGAAGAGTGGTAGTGTGGTGAAAGGAACGGAGGAAGAGGAGGAGAGGAAGATGACCAAAGATGGAGACAGGAGAGGATGATACAATGAACTGAGGAGGAGAGGAAGATTCCTAAATAGAAGTGTGTGTGTGAGAAGAAGAAGCACTGAAAGAGAGAACGATAAGAGGACATGAACTACTGAAGGGCATTTTCTAAAGAAGAGGGGAAGTGGAGTGAAAGGAACTGAGGAAGACAGGAAGATATATAACTCTTGAGGTGAGAAAAAGAGAGAGAGAGAGAGAGAGAGAGAAGGGGTTCTGAAAGAGAGAATGATGAGCTTGCACTAAAGAAGTGGTGAAAGGAAGTGAGGAGGAGGAGGAGGAGAGGAAGATGAGTGAGGATGAAGACAGGAGAGAGGATGATAAAATGAAAGGCAGCGAGAGTACGGAGAGCAAAGCAGATGTTCCAGCAGACGCAAGAGGAGCAGGGGTGGAAGACTCAGTCACATAGAATGAACGGAACTGATGGGCAAGAAAGATGAAGGAAACTATGAAGGGCAAAGAAGGAGATTGAATGTGTGTGTGTGTGTGTGTGTGTGTGTGTGTGTGTGTGTGTGTGTGTGTGTGTGTGTGTGCGCGCACGAGTATATGTGTCTGTGTGTATATCTCTGTGTGCGTGTGTGTGTGTGTGTGTGCGTGCGTGCGTGTGTGTGTGTGTGTGTGTGTGCGTGCGCGCACAAGACACGCACCAATATTCCCTCCACCACAATAAGGCCCTTTGAAAGCAGGGGAAGGCGAGAGGGGCCAGCTCTGTTGGCATGCTGGGGTTGCACACCACCTGTTCTAGGTAGCGCTCCCTCTTTGTGTGTGTGTGTGTGTGTGTGTAGGTAGCGCTCCCTCTTTGTGGCAGGCTCAAGGGCTGCCAAACACGCCGTGTGCTTTGGAATACCAAACAACAGCGCGCCGCTCTGCTCTCCACACACACCTCGACGCCAAGCGGGGGTCGGAGACGGCAGTTGAAACAGAGGCCATGCGAGACTCTGGCCCCTGCTGAGACAACATAAGCTGACCTCTGACCCCCAACATCCAACCCAGACGGCAACAGAAAAGAATCAAAAAGAGAATCCTCATCGCAATGTAAAGTATTAGGTTAACAGGAGAAGGAAACCAGAATACAACTGCTCAAAGCTGCCTGTGTTGGATATGCAATTATGCATATTTCATATTTATATCTTATATCTTATATGGTATGGTAAAAGTTCACATGCTCATACAAATTCATCATTTTCATTAATTTTCATTGTTCAGTTTTAGAGTAAAAGTGTGCATACAATCCCATATTTTATTCAGTGCTTATATAGGGTAAGTTACTTATGAAGGCCTAACCTTTCTCACCTGTGGTTCCTTTTTTTCAGAACATCCCAATATACTGTAGCTCACCTGTTCTGCTTACCTGCTGACCTGTTCTGTATCAGAAGTGCTCCCATATACTGTATCCCTGCAAACAGTAAGCAGAAAATGTAAAAACAAACAAACAAACAAATCATCCATATTTGGCCACTTAGTAGATGTCACTACCGCACTAATGCACCTATATATAGAACAACCACTCCTGCTGGAGGTCAGCTACAGTAGCACTATGTTGTTATTGTGCCATGTGATGATAGCATTGGTGCTTGTCTTATCAGTCAGGGCTTCTAGTGAACACTACTGTGCAAATGGATGGTCGTCGTGTTGGGATCACACAGCGAGTCCACTGTGATAATGGCGACGCCCTCCTCTACCGTTTCTCCGTTGCTCAGGGAGGTTATGATTAGACAACAGGGTCCTCTGCACGTGCTGGCGCGGTGGTAGGAAATTATTAAAGCTGCTGGAGTCCTTTTTCAGTGTCGCTTTGGCACCTTTATTGTGTCTTTCAGGGCTAATCACAGACCTGCGAATGGACGGATGGATGTCCTGTTGTTTTCACAGCGATAATGGAGGAACCTCTTACCGACAGAGCCCCCTTCCTCTCCTCTCCTCTCACCTCCACTCCACACACTCCACACAGCAGCTCAGTGGTGTTCCTCGTGCTCGCCAGCTTCCGACTAATCAACACAGTCCGGTATGTCCGCTGGCCTGCTGTTAAGAAATAGCCAAGCTGTTGGAGTTCTTTTTAGCGTTTCTTTTTTTTTTAGTGGCGCTTTTGTCTTCTTTCTTTTCAGCGTCTTTCTGAGGATAATACTTCAGTACTATTATTAGAGCCTCCATGGCACGATGTGAAACGAATGGGAGAGCTGTAGAAAGCTGTTCGCACCCAGCGTCTCCATCGCATATGACATGAGTCACTGGCCTTGTTTACTTGGACAGGTTTTTTTTGTTATTCCAATTAAACTATTCCGATTGAAAATGTTGCGCCGTCTATTTACATGGGTACATTCTATTCCGATCAGGTGCTTTCAAGCGCTTTAAAATATTTGATCTGAATAGCCGTTAAAGGGAATGGGAAGATATAGCTGTCAATCTGAATGATTGTATACATGGGTGTTCATTCGGAATAGGAACGGAGTACACCGCCTCTTCCATTCTGATTAAAATTCTGATCGGATCAGGAATTTTCATTCCGATTGAGGTGTTTATATGACGATTTTTATTCCGATTGAGCTGTTATTCCGTTTCCAATCGGAATAGAAGTGTCCATGTAAACGCAGCTGAGTGGCTTCCCTTCCCTTGAGAACTCCCTTTCCTTCCCTTCCCTTCCCTTGAGAACTCCCTCTCCTTCCCTTCCCTTCCCTTCTCTTCTCTTCTCTTCTCTTCTCTTCTCTTCCATTCCCTTCCCTTTCCTTCTCTTCTCTTCTCTTCTCTTCTTTTCTCTTCTCTTCTCTTCTCTTCTCTTCTCTTCTCTTCTCTTCCCTTCCCTTCCCTTCCCTTCCCTTCCCTTCTCTTCTCTTCTCTTCCCTTCCCTTCCCTTCCCTTGTGTGCTCAGGGTATTGGGCAGCCTCAGCAGACCGGAGGCGGAGGGGCTAATTTAATCTATAGCATCATCAGCTTCATTGGCACCCCATCGTCCACTAAGTGGCTGCAACAACAACAGATAGTAGTCTAATCTAATGTGGTCACTTCGGCCTAATCAGGCGTCCAGCGACAAGATTTAGGACGGACGATGACTGGATCCGAGCCGCTGGAAGAATATGCCGGTGTGTACTATATATCTCTCGAGAGTTACTCCAACATGCATACCTGCGTGACTGGATAGTAGAAGCAGCCTCTTCTGGCTTCTGGTGCCTTATAGACTTCAGCACAAGCACCCTGGCCTGCTCCTCTCTCGGGTGTTTCCTTCTCTTTCACGTGGACGCATTATTTATGTGCCAAGTGTTGTGATCTTTTGTTAATAGCGTGGCGAGCAGCTCAATGAGGGCGACTGCGTGTCTATGCCAGGCTCAGGGCATCGGGGGCTTCCCATGTGAAACTCTCCTTAGAGACGGTGAGGGAGGATGCAGGTTTGTTGTCCCTGTTTCTACAAGATGCCAGAGGCATTTTCGGTCTGTGCAATACATGTATAATTGTGAGCAGGAATGCAACAAGCACACAGACACAAACATAAACATGTAGACCGGCACAATTTATTATTTTGCACACACTAGCGCAGTCTTAGTAATATATAACTCATGCTGTATCTTACGATATCTTAGACACACACACACACACACACACACACACACACACACTCAAAAACAATGATAAACACACACACACACAAACACACACACACACAGCATACATGCATGCATATGGCATAGTGATACTTTGTAGTATGCATTCCGACAACAAAACTTTTCCCTGATGATCAAATTATCTTCCTTGCACAGGGTCCACAATGTCATGTACACAGCCACATTGTTATATTTATGCTACATATAATCCCATCTGTCATGATGTGTCCTAGTTCTGAGAAACAATTGTAATATTCATGTCTTCATGTCTTCATTTGTTTGAAAATGAGCATGTGGATACAGAGAGGCCTCTTTGAGGGCTTGCATCATAAAGGAATAATAGGAGATTGCTCCTCTCATTATGAGGGTCGACTGTGTACAGCCGCTCGGTCGGCCATTTTGGGAGAGTCATCTTCCTCTTGTCTGACAGCAGGGCCACGGAGACCTTCACAAACTCTATAAAAAGATGTGCTATGTCTCATTACCCGTAATGCTATGCTATGCAAGGTCACGTCTCCCTCTGTGTCAGTGTGATATGAGTGTGTTGTTCAAGCGGTGTGTGTGTGTGTGTGTGTGTGTTTCTTTTTGTTTCTGTGTGTGAGTGCTTAGCAATTGAATGTGTTTGTGTAATGAAAAATAGAACGATTGAGAGTAGTGCTTGTG